>NC_056738.1:46498599-46673599 GCF_019279795.1 Protopterus annectens | reverse complement strand
TGGCTTCTTGTGAAATCTGTATGACATTCATTTTGAAGAGAGAGCTGCTGCCCAGTGAGTTTGGCTTCTGTCCAGGTTTTCCAAATAAAACACCAAGCCACTGTGGAACAAGTCCCGTGAAGAATTTATTGACCCACTTAGTTAAAATATAAATGCTAAAGCATCACAGCTTTTTTGTCATAACTTCATCAGATGTAAAAACTCCATTGACAAAGCCAACCCCGCAATATATACATGAATAAATACATAATTAACCAATCAGAAAACATACCATATTAACATTTAAAAGTCAGGAAGGAGCCTATTAATCACCATTGAAAAGGGAGAATAGTGTAACCATTGAAGTTACTAATAAACTAAACCAAAGTTTTAAAACCCGGTCATTGATTTTAAAAGTTTGGTTTAGTTTATTAGTAAATTCAATTGCTGAACTATTCCCTTTTCTCCAAGATATGGCAAGTTAGTGTGTGTGTGTGTCTACATATATGTAATAAGAATCCACAAACGTACTGTTCAGCAAAGATATGCATTTGGATAAAATATATAAAACAACTAAATGACAAAACCAAGGCGATCACCAGGCAATCATAAAACACTTCTTTAATGAAAAGCGAACATTAGAAACTTAAAATGGCAGGAAAACCGCTTTGAGGTTAAACCCTTCTTCAGATCTGCCATTAGAAGGTAAAATGAAACATTTATAGTTGCAACTAACAAATCAAATTTACACCTTTCAGACACTGCCTTTAGTTATCCAGTCACTGTCTTCCACATGAATCTACACCTTTTCATTGTGGATAGGTTCACACTCAAATCAAATATCCAGTAAAACTGTGATTCTGTTATACTTCTGACTGCATAATGTTATAGCAGACTTAACAAATCAAATAGCTCCTTTCAGATACTGCCTTTTAGTTGACCAATCAGTGTCTTCTGGATGAATCTACACCTCTTCAATGCAGATATCCAGTAAAATTGTAGTTCTGTTATCCAACTAATCACGCAGTGTTGTAGTAGAATTTACTTTCGTTAGACGTAAAGTCATGAGTAGAAACAGTAAAAGTATTAAAGATATAAATAATAAAAATAAATAGCCCAAGCTTTTTAAAATGTTCGCAGTATATATTTAAATCTTCTTCCAAAGTGTTTTTAATCCTGAATGGGTTACGAAGATCTAAGAGTGTGTATATTCATAAAGCAAATCAAGTATCTCCATTTAGGCATTGCCTGTATTACATCCAGTCATAACTTTCTATGCAATGTACACCCCATAATGGCAGGTTTGCAAGGTAAATTGGCATTTAGACCAGGTGTCCGGTATGTCTATAGTTCCGCTGTCCATCTCATTTCATGCTGCTCAGTTCATATTTTAAAATCACCACCTCAAACATTTTCTTTTACTACTTGTAAGACAGTAAACAAAAATGAATGTCTTAAATTTTCAGAAATATGTTTACATGATGGAAGCTTCATATTTCCTAGCTGAATGTCGCTACTGTTCTTGGAGATGCATTCCTTTAACTGTCTTGTCAGTTTTACACAAGTCAAAACATTGACAAGAGAGACATGTTGTATATTTCACATGCTGTGTCTTGCAGTCCGCATGCTAATGACATCTGTACCGTCTCCGAGAAAATGGATGTATAAACTCATTTCTCCATTCAAATATATCTGCAATTCGAGCAAGACCTGCATGGAAACGTGACAGCCCTATCTGAGTAAACCTTCTCCTTGATATTGATTGTATAGCTAAGCAGCTACTTGAGATTCTTATTTATCTTAAAACTAAAATGAAGGTTCATTGCCAACAATATCTTTGATGGTTGGGTCAAGTTAGCAGTGTCTTAGTTATTTCTAATGATATTGCAAATCTGCTTAACATCACTGGTACTGGTGAGAGTAAGTCTGATGTCCTTCAAGGATGCATCTGCAGTCATCACATATGGGTTGTCCTGCCTCAGGCAGCCCTTCGGTTGGCCGGATTCCAAAGTCTGGGTCCGGCGTCGGCTGATGTCGCCCCTTCCCCGACGTCAGAGCGCCTGGGGTATAAAAGCGTCAGCCGACGCCATCTTCCTCAGTCTTTCTTGCCACGTGGTGCCCGAAGCAGAAGCAGTTCGCAAGTGCCGGTCGGCCAGCTCCTGTAATTCAGCTAAACCGAAGACTTCAAAAGCTAAGTACCCCGCTGGGGACTCTTTCTTGCCTCAGCCGATGTCAGATAAAATTAATAATTGCTTAACTTGTGGGAAACAAATACCTCATAAGGATTTCCACTCTTACTGCCTACTTTGCCTAGGCCCAGACCACGACGTCTCGGCCTGTTCAGCCTGTGCTTCCTAAAACCGACGCACTCTAAGACGTCGGTCGGAGTTTGCAGAAGAATTTTTTGGGGCTAGTTTTGCTTACAAAATGCCTTCGGAGACTCCGACTTCACATTTAATAAAGAAACAGAAGGACAAGGACCGACACACGCGGTCCGCGGTTTCGGCTGAAACCACAGCCAGGCCTACCGCGAGTGTCTCGGCTGAAACTGAGTCCTTGGTACTACCATCCACCGAAACCGTACAACCGACAACCTCGGTCCCGGAGGCCACTACTGTATCGGTTGTTGAATCTCCATTGGAATCTGGTGTCCAGGAACCTTCTGACACCATTCCCTTAGACAAAACTACACCAGCACGTGGTGCAGCCAGGCCTCCTGCATCCATGTTTATTAAGGCATTCTCTAGGGCTAAAGCTGCTAAACACTCAAAATCTATGCCTCCCAGGGTTATCCCTCAGGGACCCACTACAGGTTCTCAGACCCTTAGTCTAGCAGAGGACCTTATTTCATTAATTAGGGGCTCTCAGCCTCATCCGGACAGGGGCTCTCAACCTCCTACAGAAAAAAGGCCCAGGGTTGAGCCCTCTGATCCCCTCTCCTCAGATGAGGCCTCTGATGGCTCTGCTCTCTCGGACTACCAGGAGGAGGCTTTTTCTGCCTACGAGGATTCAGATGCAGCGGAATCTATCCCTTCGGCCTCCCCTTGAAGAACTGTCTTTTGGGGAAACTCTGCACACTATGAGGGAGCATTTCCAATGGCAGGGCCAGGAATTCTCTGATTCCAGGAAGAGATTAAGGACCTTCTTGCATTTGCCTCAGCATAGACCTTTGGCTATTCCCCCTGTTTTGAATGTCATTGATGATGTGTACTCTGAATCTAGCACAACCCCTGACAATCTCCCTCCGGCTCCTGCCAAACCCGATAGGTACTACAGGGTCCCAGAATCACATCTTTTCCTTTACAAGGCCCACTCTGCTGATCCAGAAACTATTTCTCAGGGCCCTAAAGGGGTTGCAGCTGTCACTACAAAAAATCCACTCCCCTCTGAAAGGGAGCCCAGGGCTTTAGAGTGATGGGGTAAAAAAGTGTATACTTCTGCTACCCTTTCTATGAGGGCTTTAAACTGTCAATTTCATATGATACAGTACCAAGAATATTTGTTAGATGAATTGCATAAAAAGCTGTCTTCAGCTGAACCCCTAGATCGCAAATCACTCCAGGATCTGGTACATAACTCTCAACAGGTTAGCAACCATTTCTTGCAGTGTGGTTATGATGCATTGGAAGCTTCGTGTAGGTCAGCTATGACAGGTGCAGTCATACGTAGGCATGCTTGGCTGAAGGAACAACTTCTGCCAGACCATGTTAAAGCAAAGCTTCTGGATGCTCCACTGGAAAAGCAAAAGTTATTTGGCTCCACTGCTCAGGAGGTCTTAAAGAAATTTGAAGAAAAGGCAAAATCTGTACAAACAGTCAAAGATTTTATGCAAGTCCAACCACCAAGATTCAGCAGAAATTGGCCTTCCAAGAACTGGTCCTTTCCAGACACAGACAGATTTCAGAGAGGCAAGAACAGGCGTGCCAGAGGTAGAGGGCAAGCTAGAGGCTCCTACAGAGGACGTCAATGGCAGCCTCCCAACCAGAGAGGTAGTGCAGGGCCTACAACTGCTGCACAAGGACAGACTCAATGACTTTACTTTGACACCGCCAACCAGGGCTCAATTGAAGCACCTTTGGGAAAGCTTTCCTTATTTTCAGAAAATTGGCACATTATTACAAGGGACAAATGGACACTACAAATAATAGACAAAGGATACAGGTTCCATTTCCACACATTACCGAAAAGAAAAGGCATGCCAGACCTGCCACCAAATCAAAGGGCAGAGGCTTTGAAACAAATCTCCAACTTAATGAAAATGAAAGTAATAGAAAAGGTTCCTCTCAAAACAAGGCCAAGGATTTTATTCCAGACTCTTCCTTGTTCCAAGAAAAGAAAAGCAATGGAGGCCTATTCTCGACTTGTCCGCACTAAATACTTATCTCATTGTGCCAAAATTCAAAATGCTGACTCTACAGCAACTCCTTCCCATGCTGGGCAAGGGGTCTTGGCTGGTAACTCTGGACCTCAAGGAGGCATACCTGCATGTCCCTATCAGACAAAGCTGCAGAAGACACCTCAGATTTCTTGCAGGTTCAGCGCATTATCAATTCTCAGCATTGCCCTTTGGCTTATCTACTGCGCCCAGAGTATTCACGAAATGCCTGGCATCAGTAATTGCACACTGCAGACTTCAGGGGATGCAGATATACCCGTATCTGGACAACTGCCTTATACAAGCGGACAGCCAACAAATTTTGGTAAAACACTTGAATTATGCCATCTATCTTCTTCAGGCCTTGGGATATACAGTCAACATTCACAAGTCAAGACTTGTACCATCCCAAAGAATAACTTTTCTGGGTGCGGATCTAGACACAACCACCCAAATGGCTTTCCTCACAGAAGAAAAACAAAACCAACTACCGGATTACTTCAAAAACCTGTCAAGACAAACTCAGCTGACTGCAAGGAAAATCCTGCAGGCCCTGGGTTACATGGCTTCTTGCATTCTTCTGATTCCTCAAGCAAGGCTACATATGAGGAAACTCCAATGGTACCTAAGGAGTTTATGGACTCAGCACAGTCACAGCTTGTAAACTTTGATACCACTCATCCCATGTCTTCAAAGGGAATTTCTGTGGTGGGCTCAAGCAAGCCAGTCAAACAGGGGTTTGCCCTTCAGCAAACCAATAACCAACCAAACCATTACAACGGATGGTTCAGACCATGGATGGGGAGCGCACGTGGAAGGAAGATGCATTCAAGGACTATGGTCACAAAAAGAGCTACGCATGCACATAAACCAAAAGGAAATGCTGGCAGTGATACATGCAATCGAGGCCTTCAAGTTATTTCTACATCAAGGCCACCTACTAATAAGGACAGACAACACTACAGTTATGTGGTACATAAACAAGCAAGGAGGCACCCATTCCTACCCTCTTTGCAGACTGGCAATGAATCTATGGGAACTTTCCTTGATTCTCAATATACAGCTGCAATCCCAGTTTGTACCAGGAAAGGACAATATACTGGCGGACAACTTAAGCAGGAACATCATGGATGCACACGAATGGATGCTGCACCCAGTCATCTTCCATCAGATAACACAATCATGGGGGAGACCGGACATAGACCTCTTTGCCTCCCCACACAATCATCAGCTGGAGAAATTCTGCTCAAGGACATACCACCCACAAGCATGGAAAGTGGACGCCCTCTCTTTCAGCTGGAGAACTCTAACAGTGTATGCATTCCCGCCTCTTCCGTTAATGACCAAGGTCTTACTGAAGATCAGGGCAGAGCAGCCAAGAGTGATTCTGATAGCTCCGGACTGGCCAAGACAGCACTGGTACCCATTGCTAAAGAGCATGTCACGGACAAAACCATGGCTTCTGCCACAATGGCCGTTTCTCCTGACACAGCACAATTACAAAACGCTGCATCCCAACCTGAAAACATTACAACTAGCTGCCTGGAAAATACCTTGACTCATCACCAGGATAAGCTATCCAAGAGAATGAAGGATATCATAATGGAAGCTCGCAGGCCTTCCACAAGAAAGGCATACTCAGCAAAATGGAAAAGATTTCACACCTGGAGCACCTCAAAGGGCCTAGATGCAACAGTTATGAACATGGCACATATCCTGGAATATTTGGCAGAAATGCTCCACAATGGCCTGTCTTACTCTTCCATTACAATTCATGCTTCAGCAATTTCAGCAGAGTACAATACTGATCCACCTGTCTTCTCTCATCCGCTGCTAAGACAGTTTCTAAGAGGAATTAAAAACATCAATCCTCCAAGGAAACCACCACTGCCTACTTGGGACTTTAACTTATTATTGGAAAAACTAACACTGCCTCCCTTTGAACCAGCAGCATCTGCAGAACTACAGTTCCTCTCTTGGAAGACTGCCTTCCTTCTGGCCATAACCTCAGCAAGAAGAGTATCTGAGTTACAGGCCCTCATGGCAGTACAGCCATTTCTTATTTTTCATCAAGACAGAGTCTCATTGAGAACCAATCCTTCATTTATGCCAAAGGTGGTATCTAGGGTCTCATTAAACCAAGCTATTCACCTGCCTACCTTCTTTCCAAATCCACAAAACAAAGGGGAAAAGCTTCTACACACCCTGGACATACACAGGCAGTTGCGCTACTACTTGGACAGAACTAAAAATTACAGAAAAACTGACCATGCTGGTGCACAAGGAAAAGCAATTTCAAAACAGACAATTTCAAAATGGATAGGGAATTGCATTCGTTTCTGTTACTCCTTTCATGGAAAAACTGTGCCAGCTAACATTAGACCTCATTCGACCAGAGCCACAGCCACCTCCACAGCCTTCTTAAGAGGGGTGGCCACCAAGGACATTTTAGAAGCTGCTACATGGAGCTCCGTGCATACATTTTCCAAGCATTACAACTTACCTTTATACTCCAGATCCAGAGCAGGCTTTGCTATGGCAGTCCTGCAGGGCATTTTAGCTACACCATCCTTTACATAGATCCTCCACCCCCCAGATTGGCTATGGTATTCTACCCATATGTGATGACTGCAGATGCATCCTTGAAGGACATAGTACAGTTTTGTACCTACCATAAATGTAGATGTCCGATAGGTATGCATCTGCAGTCAGGTTTACCCTCCCTCCTTCCCCTCTGTGGTATTTCTTGGGTACATTCCCCTCTCATAGCTAGCCTGGGTTATCTATTATGGTGTATTTGTTTTTATATATGTATATATTTTTGTGCATCTTTGGATTTTATTGCATTTCTCCAAATTTAGCCTTCCTTTGAGGGCACCTGGCATCTGGGGCAAGAAAAACTGAGGAAGATGGCGTTGGCTGGCGCTTTTATACCCCAGGCACTCTGACGTTGGGGAAGGGGCGACATCAGCTGACGCCGGACCCAGACTTTGGAATCCGGCCGACCGAAGGGCTGCCTGAGGCAGGACAACCCATATGTGATGACTGCAGATGCATACCTATCGGACATCTACATTTATGGTAGGTACAAAACTGTACATTTTTCTGAGTGGGGGGCATACTCAGCTTAGTGGTTTCAATTTCCTCTGTATTATTTGATGAGGCCAAAATATTTATCTTGTGTCTAAAATATGGTCTTGCTTTAGTTTCCCATACCACATTTTTATCAACCATCTCTTTCTCTATTTCCTGTCGTTTGTAACTTGTATCTTGAAACTCCAGGCCCACATTGCGCATTGCCTTAAAAAAATAAGTTTTGATCAGTAGTGCAGAATCTGGAGCATCTATAGTTCTGATTTTTTGTAACATTAGAAAAAACAAATTGTGAATGCATGCTCCATCTGTGCAAAAGATTGTTTTTCTTAGTCTTTCCTGTAAAGTCCAGTACACATATCACCTTTCTCATCCATAAATAGTTTAACATCTAAAAAGTTAATGCCCAAGGCAGAGTAGTGCATGCTAAACCTTAAAAAGTCTGTGGTCACTTCCAAGTATGATACAAAGTCGTGTAGCATGGTAGGAGTGTCTCTCCATATCAAATATATGTCATCCACAAAAGTTTATAGAACTTAACAGCTGATCTAAAAGGATTGTTGTCATTCAATACCATGGGTGTCTCCCAATCAGCAGCTAATACCAGATTGGCATATCTGGTATTAGCTGGGTGTGCCCATAGCTTCACCGCATCTCTGCCAATAAATAAATACCCTTCTCAAAAATGAATATACTATGTAGAGTAAGAGATAGTAACATGCATATAAGTTCTATTCTGATGGAGTCAAAATCACTGTTACATTCTAAGAACTGTTTAATTGAAGCAATACCGTATTCATTTGGTATAACAGCGAAAAGTCTGTGGAAACCTAACGTGACCATTAGATGATTTTTCTAATGTCCATTGAATTCACATAGTCAGAGAGCATACCCAAAAAGTGTCCATTATCCTTGATGATGGTAGGAGTCTGTTCAACAGTTTTCTTTAGCTGGTATTCAGCATATATCGACAGGGGATGTTCTTCATTTTTCACTGTTGCAGTCAATACATTTGGGTAATCTGCTGGCAGGTTGCCCTCAGTCGGCCTGAAAAACAAGGTCTTGGGTCCCGCGTCGGTTGCTGTCTCCTCTTCCATGACGTCAGGTCATCAGGGGTATAAAACATGCAGCCGACGCCATTTTATTCAGTCTTTCTTGCCGCACGGTGCCCAAAGCAGAAGCAGTTCGCAAGTGCCGGTCGGCAGACTCCTGAAATTTTTGCATTCGAGTTTCAGAACCGAAGTCTTCAACTAAAGCTAAGTACCCCGTTGGGAAAACTTTTTCTTGCTCCTTACCAATGTCAGTAAAAGTTAATAATTGCATTACTTGTGGGAAGCAAATACCTCATAAGGATTTTCATTTGTACTGTATTCCTTGCCTAGGCCCTGATCATAACGTGCCTTGCTGTCGGTTTTGTGCTAGATTTAACCAATGCACTATTAAGCGTCGGTATATTTTTGCTTCTAAATATTTTGGATCAAGATTTAATTACCCTGAAATGTCGTTGGTTAGCAATCCGACTACCGGAGTTCACAAAAAATGCAAGGAAAAAGAGACAGACCGTCGAGGTCCAAAACCAACGACGAAGCTTCTCCTAAGCCAGTCGCCAGTTCGCCGGTACTCAGTGAGGTGCTTTCGCAGCCCCTGATACCCGCTACTTTTGAGTCGCAGGCCTCTACTGAGACCCATGCGGAGTTTGGTATGCCACGAGATTCTCAGAGTATTGAAACCGCGGATGTGTCCGGAGCCGCTGAGCAGGCACCGGCATCTGAGGGTGTTTTCAGGCCTCAACATTTTTATATAAAACCGACGCCAGCTTCAAAAACAAGATCAAAAACATCTCCTAAGTCTAAAAAAAAACGATGCATTAGCCACGTGCTCAGGCCCCTATGCCTAAAAAACAGATTATCAAAATGGCTGAGGACTTAATTACCTTGATCAGGGATTCCCAACCCCCACCTGCTAAGAGGCCTAGGCAAGACACTGATTATGAATCTGCAGATCAGGTTTCTATTTCTTTTGAGTCCTCTTCTGATCAGGAATTTTCTAAACTACCCTATGATGATTCAGATGCAGAAGAATCCATCCCATCTGCATCTCTTCCTGAGGATTATTCTTTTAGAGAAACCTTGCATACTTTAAGGAAGCATTTTCATTGGGAGAGTCAGGATTTCTCTGAATCTAAAAAGAGGCTTAGGGATTTTCTTCTTCCGCAGCATAGGCCTTTGGCTATACCTCCTGTATTAGGCATTGTTGATGTGTTTTCGGAATCAAGCATGGCTCCTGATTCCCTACCTCCAGCTCCTAGGAAGCCAGACAGATATTACAGGGTTCCTGACTCCCACAAATTTCTATTCAAAAATCCTGCTGCTGATCCTGAAACTATCTCACAGGGTCCCAATGGTGTAAAGGCCTCTACAGTCAAAAATCCTACCCCCTCTGATAGAGATTCCAGGGCGCTGGATAGATGGGGAAAGAAGGTTTATACGTCTGCAACCTTGGCAATTAGGGCCTTAAACTGCCAGAGTCATATGCTTAAATATCAACAGCATGTTATGAGCTTATTGAAACAGAAAATGATGTGGATTTCTGATTGCGTGGAAAATAAGGAATTACAGGAATTATTGCATGCAGCAGAACAGGTTGGAAAGCATACTTTGCAATGTGGTTTTGATTCTTTGGAGGCCTCTTGCAGGGCCGCAGTTACTGGATCTGTGATTAGACGGCATGCCTGGCTCAAGGAGTAAAATGTGCCTGATCATGTTAAAGCTAAATTGTTGGATGCCTCTTTACAGCATGATACTCTGTTTGGTAATAAGGCAGAAGTGGTTTTAAAGAAAATAGAAGACAAAGCTAAATTTATGCAAACTGTAAAAGATTTCTTACAAGTGCAGCCACCCAGATTCAGTAGGCACTGGCCTACTAAAAAATTGGTCCTTTCCTGTGTCCAACCGAGCATCTCAGGGCAATTCCAGGAACTCAAAAGGCTCTAGATACCAATCACAGGGTTCTTACAGGTCAAAGCAATGGGGTGCCTCCACCTCCAAATCTGGAGGAAACCACCTACAGTAAGCAGTCTCAATGACTTCCCTCTACCATCACCAAGCACTTATCTTTTGGCAGCCCCCTTGGGGGGGAAATTAGGAAAAATAGTATCCCAGGGGTACAGATTTCATTTCCATACTTTGCCAATTCCAAACGGATGGCCAGATCTGCCACAAAATCAATGGGCAGAGGCTCGGAAACAAGTTACTTCCCTCATGGATATGGGGGTTATTCAGTCAGTACCAGAAAAGGAAAAAGGACAAGGTTTTTATTCAAGACTGTTCCTGGTACCCAAAAAAGACCATGCCTGGCGTCCAATACTGAACTTATCGATTTTGAACACGTTCCTGGACATTCCAAAATTCAAAATGCTGACTTTTCAACAGCTACTGCCTATGCTGGGCAGGAACGCTTGGTTAGTGACTCTAGACTTAAAAGAGGCATACCTGCATATCCCAGTAAGGGAATCGTGCAGAAGATATCTTCGCTTCAAGGCAGGTTTTATGCATTACCAATTCTCTGCACTGCCCTTTGGCTTATCTACTGCACCCAGGGTCTTTACAAAGTGCCTGGCACCAGAAATTGCATTTTTTAGACAAATAAGCATACAAATTTATCCTTACCTGGACGACTGTCTCATTCAAGCAGAGAAAAGGACATTCTTCTTCAAAATCTGGCGTTTGTAAAAAGGCTTCTAACATGCCTAGGGTACACAATAAACGAAAAGAAATCACAACTGGGTACCCTCTCAAAAAATTACATTCCTGGGTGCAAGCTTCAATACAGCTGCCCAGATGGCTTACCTTACGCCAGACAAACAAAGGCAACTGACTTTATGCTTCAAACAGATGGCAACAAAAACCCAGTTGTCTGCAAGACAAATTCTGCAGGCTTTGGGGTTCATGGCATCCTGCATTCTACTAATTCCATATGCAAGACTGCATATGAGTAAACTTCAACGGTACCCAAAAAGTTTATGTAGTCAGCATTGTCACAGTCTGGAAACAATGGTTCCTCTCATTCCCTGCCTGCAACAGGAGTTTCTTTGGTGGGCAGAGACATGTCACCAAAACTAGGGACTGTCATTCACTCTAACCCCTGCCACCCAAACCCTAACTACAGATGCATCAGACTATGTTTGGGGGGCCCACCTGGCAGGGAGATGCATTCAGGGTATATGGAGCCCAAAACAAATGCATCTGCATATCAACCAGAAAGAGATGCTAGCTGTTCAGAATGCCCTGACAGCCTTCAAGGACTTACTTCATCCAGGACAACTACTGATAAAGACGGACAACAACACGGTTATGTGTTACATAAACAAGCAGGGGGGTACACATTCCTACCCCCTTTGCAGAATAACCATGGCATCGTGGAACACAGCCTTGACTTAAGTACATCTTCAAGCTCAATTCCTGCCAGGGAAAACAAAATACACTGGCAGATGACCTAAACAGAAATCTTATGGACCCGCACAAGTGGAAACTGGATCTACAAATCTTCAGCATGGTAACACAGAAATGAGGAGCCCAGACATAGATCTGTTTGCCACCGCCAAGATTATCAACTAGACAAATTGTGCACAGGTCCTTATCACAGACAAGCATGGAAAGTGGGTGCCCTATCCTTCAGTTGGAAAAATCCATCAGTCTACGCCTTTCCCCCTCTGCCTCTTTTCTCCAAAGTCTTAATAAAGGTCATTCAGGAAAAAACAAAAATTATCTTAATTGCTCCAGACTGGCCTCGCCATCACTGGTACCCAGTTCTAAGGGGTATGTCTCAATCCCTCCTTGGTACTTGCCTCAAATACCTAATCTACTGTCTCAGCAGAACAATCAAATTCTCCACACTCAGCTCAAAACTCTGAACCTTGCAGCATGGCTGATCATGTAATTATTCAAACAACACCTTTCAGTAAATCTGTGATGGATGTCATTTTGGAAGTCAGAAGGTCTAGTACTAGAAAATCTTATGCTGATAAATGGAAGAGATTTTGTGCTTGTAACCAAGCACAAGGAACTGGCACAGCAAAACCAAATATCCCTCAGATTTTACAGTACTTGACTGAGATGCTTGAGAAGGGCCTATCTTTTTCTTCAGTAAAACTCCATGCCACTGCCATCTCGGCTCATTACAACACGGAGCCTCCCATCTTTTCTCATCCTCTGCTAAAACAGTATCTCAGAGGGGCCAAAATGGGACCTCAATTTTGTGCTGGAAAAACTCACCCTACCTCCTTTTGAACCAGCAGCTACTGCGGATATAAAGTTTTTATTTTGGAAAACAGCTTTCCTTTTGGCAATCACTTCAGCAAGAAGGGTTTCTGAACTACAGGCCCTCATTGCTGTGGAGCCTTTTATTACGTTTTACCCGGACAGGGTGTCCCTCAGGACCAATCCTTCTTTTATGCCTAAGGTGGTATCCAGTGTGGCTGTTAACCAAACTATTCAC
The DNA here is from genome assembly GCF_019279795.1 of Protopterus annectens. Lineage (NCBI taxonomy): Eukaryota > Metazoa > Chordata > Ceratodontiformes > Protopteridae > Protopterus > Protopterus annectens. Next base: position 46,660,656 of record NC_056738.1, on the reverse strand, counting down.
CTGCCAACATTTTAACCAAATCCATAGAACAAGGGGGAGCGGATTCTGCATTCATTGGACATACACAGATAACTAAGATTCTACTTAAACACGACCAAATCTCTTAAGAAAGTCTGAGCAGCTACTGGTGGCATTTGCTTCAGGATCAGATGGGAAGGCTATATCAAAGCAGACTATTTCTAAGTGGATAAGCCACTGCATTCGTTTCTGCTACTTGCATCATGGTAAACCTGTGCCCAAGGGAATCAGGTCACATTCCACCAGGGCTGCCCTGACCTCAGCAGCCTTTCTCAGAGCAGTTCCAACCAAAGACATTCTAGAAGCTGCTACTTGGAGCTCTGTTCATACCTTCACAAAGCATTATCATTTGTCTTTCTTCTCTAAATCCAGGGTATGCTTAGCCACTGCAGTTCTGCACCGCCTTATAGCCGCTCCTAATGCTGTCTAGTTCCATCCTCCCATCCATAGCTTTGGGATTCTACCCAAATATAATGACTGCAACAGTGAAACACGAAGAACGTAGTACAGTTGTGTACACATACCATAAATGTAGATGTTCGAGTGTATTCATGTTGCAGTCCGGGTTACCCACCCGCAATCCTCCTTTTTCTGTAACTTCTCTTTCCTTCACTATATTCTAAAGCCTTTGTGGTATGTTTGCTTTTAGATGAAGGTAAAGTTTATGTTGCTAAAAGTGCATTTTACATATATATTGATGTTTATTTATATATATATATTTATATATAAATAAATATATATATACATATATATATATATATATATATATATATGTGTATATATATTTTTTTTCTCCCCATTTGGGGGGCACCTGACATCTGGGGCAAGAAAAACTGAATAAAATGTCGTCGGCTGCATGTTTTATACCCCTTTACGACCTGACGTCATGGAAGAGGAGACAGCAACCGACGCAGGACCCAAGACTTTGTTATTCAGGCCGACTGGGGGCAACCTTCCAGCAGATTGCCCAGATGTAATGACTGCAACAGTGAATACACTCGAACATCTACATTTATGGTAAGTGTACACAACTGTACTTTTTGTTGCCCATCCATTCCCTGATACAATAAATAGGATGCATCAGAGGATTATTTTTATCCTTATTTACTTTGGGGAGACTATAATAATTGGTATGGTGGGATATTCTATACTAAAAACATTCAAAAAGATCTTTTGTGATGCTGTTTAGTCGCAGAAGCTGAGACAGCTTTATATGAATGCTGTGAACCATTTTCATAACCTGTGACCTTTTAATAATAGTGTACATTGCTTCATCTTTTAGCATCTGTAACTTTCTATCATTGTAGTCTTGTTTGTTTAATAAAACAGTCCCACCACCTTTGTCTGCAACTGGGCATAGCTACTCAGGTTTAACTGCCAGCAGTTGTAACCAGTTTTAATCTTGAGATCATTCATGTGAGCCCAAGAAAACTGAGGGGGGAAAAAACCTTGCATATACTAGCTCTATTATTGCTGTCTCCGCATATTCCCTTTTCTACAAGATATAGCAAGTTAGTGTGTATATGTGTGTGTGTATCCCAAATCTAGCTAAATCTAACCCACCCAAGTGGGGGCCTTCGCCCCCAACACCACCTGTATATATACCAACTTCAAGATCACACTACAGTGGAGAAAAGGGTAAAGTTGTGCTGCAGGGCAAGTATTTCCTTGCCCTGGGAGTATTCAGTGAATTGCAGACGTGGTTTTCCCTGAATACGGATTGATGAATGTGTGTTCACTGAAGAGCGACTTCGGCGAGTTAATGTAGTTCCAGTAGCAGATGTGTATGAGGGGCTTGCACCCTGCAAAAACTACTTTAAAGGAGACCAGTGACTTTCAGTATTCTCAGTTTGCCTGGATTTTTGTATTTATTTTGCTTGGTTCTTCTGGCTTTTGGATGGGGTAAGGTGGGAGGGGGTTGACCTCGAAATCTGCACTTGCAGAACTTAGGGTTTTAAATAAGCTTGGCTTCAAAGATCCTGGTTCATCTCCTCCTGTGTGGGTCAGTAAAGCTAAGTTTGCCTATCCTACTTTGAGAGATGAAACCTCCCTACAAATGTGATAGCTCTATTCCCTAAGCACCACCCCTGCAGATTTTCATAAAGCTTCGTATTTGTATGTTATAGTTGTGCAGGGCAATTTGTCAATGTGTACCTATTTAAGTAGGGAATGTTCCATGGGGGAAAGCCAAATGATGCAAGTTTTAAAGAATTTATATTAGTAGAATGATAAAGTTCTCCATAATAAAAGACATACGGAGAGTAGAAGCAGATCGTGCTGTGCCAGTATTTCCTTCTGATTGTGATGCCTACCTTGGTTCCCAACAAAATGTTTGTGGTCAAGACTTTTTTCTTTTTTGATTAAAGAAGTATTTTTTGTCATTTAACACCTTTATAATAGTTGAACACTAATAGTTTGAGCTTTAGTTCAGAAAATATAAATGTTACAAATAAATTTCAAGACAGAATGCTTTTGTAGGGTCCTTGATTCCCACAAAACAACTAAATAAGAAAGCAGTTAATGATCTAGTAGTGGTTTCCATGATTTTCAGCAAGGTATCAAATGTGGTTGCATCTTAAGAATCCCATTCCTAATGGCATGGGTGCTCGACCATTATGGGAGAATGTTCTGCAATGCAGTGATCTTGGCTGTTAGGGCTCTGAACTGCCAGAATCACATGTTAAATTTCGAGTCTCTGACCAGTTGAAACTAAAGGTAAAGTGAGTTAAAGCTAAAGATAAATAGAGAGACACTCAGTTTATGCAGCTTTAGTGCCCAGGTTGCCAGATGCTCCATAAAATGTCGATATGTTGCAGTTGCTGTATCCTGCAGGTTACCTACTGTGGTGCCTTTAGTTAGCAGACCTGCCTGGCTGTGGACTCAGTCCTTGACAGAACATGTAAAAGGAGAGCTCATTAATGCCCCCACTGGATAAAGAGCTTCTTTTTGGACCCCTGTTGAAAAAGTGTTTAAGTGGAGGAAAAGGGGAAACTATGTAATCAGTTAGACCTTTTTATTTCCCTAGCTCCCAAGGGATGCCAGCAGTTACCCAAGTAAAGACGGTCTCCTCTACCCTAACCAAGGAAAGAAAAACGTGAAAAGAGTAAGGAGGACTATTGCATTATGAAGTGTCAAGCCCTCCATAAGAATAAGCGTGGTGGTGTTCAAAGCCAGGGTAATCAGAGATGTCCTTCAAGGATGCATCTGCAGTCATAACATATGGGTTGTCCTGCCTCAGGCAGCCCTTCGGTCGGCCGGATTCCAAAGTCTGGGTCTGGCCTCGGCTGATGTCGCACTTTTCCCGATGTCAGAGCGTCTGGGGTATAAAAGCATCAGCCGACGCCATTTTCCTCAGTCTTTCTTGCCGCGCAGTGCCCGAAGCAAAAGCTGTTCGCAAGTGCCGGTCGGTCAGATCCAGTGAATTCAGCTACCGAAGACTTCGAAAAAGCTAAGTACCCCGTTGGGGACTCTTTCTTGCCTCAGCCGATGTCAGACAAAGTAAATAATTATTTAACTTGTGGGAAACAAATACCTCATAAGGATTTCCATTCCTACTGCCTTCCTTGCTTAGGCCCAGACCACGACGTATCGGCCTGTTCAGCCTGTGCTTCCTTCAACCGACGAACTCTTAGACGTCGGTCGGAGTTTGCAGAGGAATTTTTTGGGGCCAGTTTTGCATATAAAATGCCGTCGGAGACTCCGACATCGCATTTGGTGAAAAAACAGAAGGACAAGGACCGACACTCGCGGCCCGCGGTTTCGGCTGAAACCACGGTAAGGACTACCGCGAGTGTCTCGGTTTCGTCCAAAACCGATTCCTCGGAGATTCCTTCTTCCAAATCCATTCAACCGACCACCGCGGCCTGGGAGGCCCCGGCTAAGTCTGCTACCGAGCTACCTACCGAAACCAGTGTCCAGGAAATGTCCGACACCATACCTTTGGACATTTCTACTCCTGCACATGGGGCAGCTAGGCCCCCTGCTTCCATGTCCATTAAGGCCTTTTCTAGGGCTAAAGCTGCTAAACTTTCTAAAGCTTTGCCTCCCAAAACTACCTCCTAGAGGCCTTCCTCTAGTTCTCAGATCCTCAGCCTTGCAGAGGACCTTATTTCTTTAATTAGAGGTTCACAACCTGACCCGGACAGGGCCTCTCACCCTCCACCAGACAAAAGGCCCAGGACTGACCCCTCTGACCCACACTCTTCAGATGAGTCCACGGATGGATCTGAGTTGTCAGACCACCAGGAGGAGGCTTATTCGCCCTATGAGGATTCTGATGCTGAAGAGTCTATCCCTTCGGCCTCCCCTCCTGAAGAGTTTTCCTTTGGTGAGACTCTACACTCCATGAGAGAGCATTTTCAATGGCAAGGTCAGGAATTCTCTGATTCTAGAAAAAGATTAAGGACCTTTTTACATTTGCCTCAACATAGGCCCTTAGCTATACCTCCTGTTTTGAATGTAATTGATGATGTGTACAATGATGTCAGTACAGCCCCTGATACTCTCCCTCCGGCCCCTGCCAAACCTGATAGATACTACAGGGTCCCGGATTCTCATTTCCATCTGTATAAAGCCCATTCTGCAGACCCAGAAACTATTTCTCAGGGCCCTAAAGGGGTTGCGGCCGCCACTGCCAAAAATCCTCTACCCTCTGAAAGAGAGTCTAGAGCTTTAGAGAGATGGGAAAAGAAGGTATATACTTCTGCAACTCTTTCCGTCAGGGCATTAAATTGTCAATTTTATATGATACAGTACCAAGAGTATTTGTTAGATGAACTGAATAAGAAACTTTCTTCTCCTGAACCCATTGACCGTAAATCCCTTCAGGATTTGGTACGCAACTCACAGCAGGTTAGTAATCATTTCTTAAAATGTGGCTGTGATGCATTGGAGGCTTCATTTAGGTCAGCTATGACTGGGGCAGTTATTCGTAGGCATGCCTGGCTGAAGGAACAATCTTTGCCAGACCATGTTAAAGCTAAACTCCTGGATGCTCCAATGGAGAAACAAAATTTATTTGGCTCCTCTGCTCAGGAGGTCTTAAAAAAGTTTGAAGAAAAGGCAAAATCTGTGCAAAAAGTTAAGGATTTCCTGCAAGTACAACCACCGAGATTCAGCAGAAACTGGCCTACTAAGAATTGGTCCTTTCCAGACTCTGGCAGAGCCCAGAGAGGCAGGAACAGACGCCCCAGAGGCAGAGGCCAATCGAAGGGCTCCTACAGAGGCAGTCAGTGGCAGCCTGCCAAACCAGAGGAGTAGTGCAACAGCAGCAACAACAACTACTACACCAGGACAGGCTCAATGACTTTACTCTGATTCCGCCTACCAGGGCTCAACTGGAAGCACCCTTGGGCGGAAAGCTTGCTTTATTCTCAAAAAACTGGCATTATATTACAAGGGACACATGGACACTGCAAATAATAGACAAAGGATACAGGTTCCACTTCCACACTTTGCCAAAAAGAAATGGAATGCCAAACCTACCACCAAATCAGAGGGCAGAGGCTTTAAAGCAGATCAACAACTTGCTTCAAATGAAAGCTATAGAAAAGGTACCACTTTCAGAACAAGGCCAAGGATTTTACTCCAGACTATTCCTTGTACCAAGAAAAGAACATCAATGGAGGCCTATTCTCGACCTGTCCGCACTGAATGCTTACCTCATTGTGCCAAAATTCAAGATGCTGACCCTACAGCAACTTCTTCCCATGTTGGGCAAGGAGTCTTGGCTGGTGACTCTAGATCTCAAGGAGGCATACCTGCACGTCCCTATTCGACCAAGTTGCAGAAGACACCTCAGATTTCTTGCAGGATCAGAGCATTATCAATTCTCAGCATTGCCCTTTGGCTTATCTACTGCGCCCAGAGTATTCACGAAATGCCTGGCATCAGTAATTGCACACTGCAGACTTAAGGGGATTCAAATATACCCATATCTGGACGACTGCCTTATACAAGCGGACAACAAGGGAAATTTGATAAAAGACTTGGCCTATGCCATCCACCTGCTACAGGCCTTGGGATACACAGTCAACATCCAAAAGTCAAAACTTGTTCCATCCCAAAGGATAACCTTTTTGGGTGCAGATCTGGACACAACCACCCAAATGGCCTTTCTCACAGAAGAAAAACAAAAACAACTTCCGGATTACTTCATGATTCTGACAAGACAAACTCAGCTTGCTGCAAGGAAAATCCTGCAGGCCCTGGGTTACATGGCATCCTGCATAATTCTGATACCACAGGCCAGGCTGCATATGAGAAGATTACAATGGTACCTAAGGAGTGTATGGTCTCAACACAGTCACAGTTTAGAAACTTTGATACTAATCATTCCTTGCCTTCAAAAGGAATTCATGTGGTGGGCTCAGGCCTGCCAGTCCAACAGAGGGTTGCCTTTCAACAAACCAAAAACAAAACAAACCACCACCACGGACGCTTCAGACCGAGGATGGGGAGCACACATGGAGGGCAAATGTATCCAAGACCTGTGGTCTCAAGGGCAGCTATGCATGCACATAAACCAAAAGGAAATGCTGGCAGTGATGCATGCAATCGAGGCTTTCAAACCCTTCCTCCATCAAGGCCACTTGTTAATAAGGACAGACAACACCACGGTCATGTGGTACATAAACAAGCAGGGAGGCACACACTCCTACCCTCTATGCCGGCTGGCTATGAATCTATGGGAACTATGCCTGAAACTCAATATCCAACTACAGTCCCAGTTCGTGCCAGGAAAAGAGAATACACTGGCAGACAGCTTAAGCAGAACTACCATGGATGCACACGAATGGATGCTGCACCCAGACATCTTCCAACTCATAGCAAAGACATGGGGAATGCCGGAGATAGATCTGTTCGCCTTCCCCCTCAACCATCAACTGAAGACATTCTGCTCAAGGACATACCACCCACAAGCTTGGAGGGTGGACTCTCTCTCTTTCAGCTGGAAAGCTCTAAAAGTATATGCCTTCCCACCTCTCCCATTAATGTACAAGGTTCTACTGAAGATCAGGGAGGAACAGCCAAGAGTGATTCTGATAGCTCCAGACTGGCCAAGGCAACACTGGTATCCACTATCGAGGAGCATGTCACAGGCAAAACCATGGCCTCTTCTTCTGACGCAGAACAATTTCAAGATCATGCATCCCAACTTGAAAACATTGCATCTAACTGCCTGGAAAATTCCTTAAATCCCAATCAAAATGTTTTATCACAGAGAGTGAAGGACATTATCATGGAAGCTCACCGGCCTTCCACAAGGAAGACATACTCAGCTAAATGGAAAAGATTCCTCATTTGGAACACATCAAAAGGCTCAGATGTGACAGTGGCAAGCATGACAGATATTCTGGAATACTTAGCAGAATTGTTCCACAATGGCCTGTCCTATTCTTCCATTAAGATTCATGCCTCAGCAATTTCAGCAGAATACAATGTGGATCCACCTATCTTCTCACACCCTCTCCTCAGGCAATTTCTGAGAGGGATTAAAAATATTAAACCTCCAAGAAAACCCCCTCTACCTGCTTGGGATCTCAGCTTTGTGCTGGAGAAACTAACACTTCCTCCTTTTGAACCAGCAGCATCAGCGGATCTACAGTTTCTGTCTTGGAAAACTGCATTCCTTCTGGCAATAACTTCAGCAAGAAGAGTATCTGAGTTACAAGCATTAATGGCAGTACAGCCATTTCTTATCTTCCATCAGGACAGAGTTTCACTAAGAACCAATCCTACTTTTATGCCAAAGGTGGTATCTAGGGTATCCTTGAACCAAGCTATTCACTTGCCTACATTCTTCCCAAATCCACAGAATAGAGGGGTAAAACTTCTGCACACCCTGGATATACACAGACAACTACGCTACTACTTGGACAGAACTAAAAGTAGCAGAAAAACTGACCAACTATTTGTAGCATATGCTACTGGGGTGCAAGGAAAAGCAATTTCCAAACAGACAATTTCAAAATGGATAGGAAATTGCATTTGATTTTGTTACTCCTTTCATGGAAAAGACAGTTCCTGCAAACATCAGGCCTCATTCCACAAGGGCCACGGCCACCACTGCAGCCTTCCTACGAGGGGTGGCTACCAAGGACATTTTAGAAGCTGCTACTTGGAGCTCCGTGCATACATTTGCCAAACATTACAATTTACCTTTATACTCCCGATCCAGAGCAGGTTTTGCTACTGCAGTCCTGCAGGGGATCTTAACTTCACCATCCTTTTCTTAGTACCTCCTCCCCCAGATTGGCTATGGTATTCTACCCATATGTTATGACTGCAGATGCATCCTTGAAGGACATAGTACAGTTTTGTACCTACCATAAATGTAGATGTCCGATAGGTATGCATCTGCAGTCAGGTTTACCCTCCCTCCTACCCCTCTGTGGTATTCCTAGGGTGCTTACCCCTCTTTTAGCTAGCTGGGGGAATCTATTATGGTGTATTTGTTTGTATATACATGTATGTATATATATATATATATATATATATATATATATATATATATAATTTTGCAAATGTTTGGAACTTTATTGCATTTATCCAAATTTAGCCTTCCTAGAGGGCACCTGGCATCTGGGGCAAGAAAAACTGAGGAAAATGGCGTTGGCTGATGCTTTTATACCCCAGACGCTCTGACGTCGGGGAAAGTGCGACATCAGCCGAGGCCAGACCCAGACTTTGGAATCCGGCCGACCGAAGGGCTGCCTGAGGCAGGACAACCCATATGTTATGACTGCAGATGCATACCTATCGGACATCTACATTTATGGTAGGTACAAAACTGTACTTTATGACTTAGCAAAGTTTGCCACTCCCCCCCCCAAAAAAAACTATCTTAAGCCACACCTCTTCTTGCCCTAGCCCCACATCCTACCTCTCTTAATAGTAGGGGGCAAGCTGACTTTCTTTATGAAGCAATCGGAGACTATCACATAAGCCGTGCAGACCCTGTAGATAGTGAAACATGGTTACAGGTTACATTTCTAGAAGAAACCAGTAATTTGATGTCAGTCTTCACATAATCCTTAACAGTGGGCTCTGTTCCGAGCCTCAGAACCAACTCTGCCATTATTCCAGCTCCACACCTTCCAAATCTCTCGAGCTAAGCTCTACCCATAATGCTCCTCACTAAATCACCTCAGATCTTGTTTGCCGCTTTGAAATGCCAGACGCGTTCTGTCTGAACTCTCAAGCAATAGTCTTATTTTATATCCTTTGTCTTCTAAAAAGTTCTTGTATTTTCTGCCCGCACCTCCTTAAACAGTCTGCATATTATGTGAGTGCACCTTTTTTCTCTATTTCTACCTTTGGTAGTTTCTCGAGTACCAATATTGGTACTATTCCCCTTTTACTTCGGGTAATCTTCTATACCATTGCTGGTATCCCTATATATATATATATATATATATATATATATATATATATATATATATGTGTCTATGTATGTGTGTGTGCGTGTGTGTATATATCTCTGTATATAATATATATTGCTCTGAGAGTGTTGATGGAGAAGTACAAAGAAGGTCAGAAGGACTTACATTGTGTTTTTGTAGACTTAGAGAAAGCATATGACATATCCGTTTCCCTTGTGGTTCAGAAAGCGCAAACCTTGGGAAGCAGAATGATTCTAATTGCTCCACACTGGCCTCGTCAAGTTTGGTTCCCCTTTCTTCATCCCTACATTGTGGACACACCTTGGATTCTGGACCCACAAGCAAACTTCCCGACACACATGTCGGGACAGCTCCACCCCTCTCTGCGGACCCTCCGGGTGACAGCCTGGCTACTCCATTTCCGTCGTTAGTTAGGCTTCATCACTTTTCACCTGAAGTAGTTCATATTTTATCTTCCTCTCATAAGCCCCCTACTAGGAAGATTTATTCCAGCAAATGGAAGAGATTTTCTATTTGGGCTCATACCCAAGTGATTGACCCTTACACAACTCCAATCGCTTCCATCTTGGAGTTTTTATCTATGCTTTTCCAGCAGGTCTCAGCGTCTGCTACCGTTAAAGTTCAATTGGCAGCGATTTCTAACTTTCATGTTGCTAATGACCCTAGTCTGATGGCGCTCAGACTCTGTAAGGCTTTCCTGAAGGGCACTCTGTTACTCCGCCCTCCTATCTCAGAACCGATCATACCCTGGGATTTAAATTTCATTCTGCAAGCTCTTACTTCACCCCCCCTTTGAGCCTGCAGCTATCTGTGACTTAAAATTCTTGACCTGGAAAACTGCCTTTTTAGTAGCCAGCACGTCAGCCAGACATGATGTTCTTCATCTCACATTGCTGCAGTCCTTACACTTGGGTAGTCCGCTGTCCTCGGTCGGCCCGAATATCAAAGTATTAGGCTGACGTCGGTCAAGGCGCTTAAGACTGACATCAGGACGTCAGGGTATAAATGCGCATGACCGACGTCATATCCTCAGTCTTTTTTGCCGCATGGTCCGATGCAGAAGCAGCGTTGCAAGTGCCGTTCGGCGTTCTGAAATTTTTCGAATTCGGAGTTTCAGACCGAGTCAAAGTTGGCTAAGTACCCGTTAGAATATTTTAGTTTTTCTTGCCTCAGTGGTTTACGGATGTCAGAAAAAGTGAATAACTGTATTTCTTGTGGGAAACAGATACCGCATAGAGATTATCATACTTTGTGTATTCCTTGTTTGGGGCCTGAGCACAACGTTGTTGGGTGTCGCTTTTGTGCTAGGTTCAATAAGCGCACTATTAAGCGAAGGTTAGATTGTGCCAGGTTGGTCTTTGGGAAGCGGTGCAATTATAATATGCCGTCGGATGCTCCGACGCCCGCTTCTTCGAAGAAGCGCAAAGACAAAGCAGCTAAACCCAGGCAAGAAGAGTCGTCCGTACTGGACGCCGGTTCTTTAGAGGTGTCAGTGGAACCGGTAGTTCCGCCGGAGGCCTCTCTGGAGTCCCAAGGGGAGACTTTAATATTGCAGGATGTGGCCTCTCAGGAGGCAGGTCAGGCTGAAGGGGCTTCTCAGGTTACTGTACTCCCCTCCCTTCCTAGGGTGGTTAGGCCTTCTCCTTCTGTTTCTAAGGCTTCTCCCAGAGGCAGGCCAGGTCTAGCTTCTGTTGGTGTCACTCCTAGTTCTTCAGGATCTGTGCCCAAGAAGCACATGCTTAAAATGGCAGAAGATTTAATTACTTTGATTAGAGGTTCTTTGCCCCCTCCTGATAAGAGGCCTAGGGTGGAACCAGAGTTGGGGAGTTTTGAGCAGGCTTCGATGTTTCAGAGTCTTGGCTGAAGACTTGCAGGAGTATTCTCCTTATTCTGATTCTGATGTGGATGATTCTACTCCTTCTGCTTCTCCTCCAGAGGATTTTTCTTTTTCAGAGACCCTTCATTCCATGAGGGAACATTGTAAGTGGGAAGGTCAGGACTTCTCTGATTCCAGGAAAAGGCTTAGGGAATTTTTGCTTTTACCCCAGCATAGGCCTTTGGCTATACCACCTGTTCTGGATGTTGTGGAAGATGTGTTCGCAGAGGCTTCACTTAATCCTGATTCTTTGCCTCCTGCTCCTGTTAAACCGGACAGGTATTACAGGGTGCCTGAAGCTCATAAATATCTTTATAAGAGTCCCAGGGCGGACCCGGAAACTGTTAGTCAGGGACCTAAGGGTGTCAAGGCCTCTGTTGTAAAAAATCCGGTTCCTCCAGATAAAGAGGCCAGGGCTTTGGATAGATGGGGAAAGAAAGTCTATACTTCTTCCACCTTAGCTATGAGGGCTTTGAATTGCCAGTTTCACATGTTGAAATATCAAAACTATCTGCTTTCTCAATTGAAGTCTAAGGTTGATGCTCTGGCGGAAGGTATTGAGTGTAAAGAATTACAAGATTTGGTACATGTTTCTGAACAGGTGGGTAAGCACTCTTTACAATGTGGTTTTGATGCTGTACAGGCCTCCTCTAGGGTGGCTGCCACTGGGTCAGTTCTTCGCAGGCACGCCTGGCTGAGGGATCAGAATGTATCTGACCATGTTAAGACAAGGATTTTAGATGCTCCTTTACAGTCTGATGTGTTGTTTGGTTCACCTGTGGAAGCAGTCTTAAAGAAAATGGAAGACAAGGCTAAGTCTATGCAGACTGTTAAAGATTTTTTGCAAGTTCAGCCTCCGAAATGTAGTAGGAATTGGCCTGCTAAGGGGTGGACGTACCCTTCTTATGATTCACAGTCTAGGGGTAGATCTAGACGTGGTAGGGGCAGAGCTCAGGGCTCTTTCAGACCTAGAACAGGGAGTTCACCTGCACAGTCTTCGGGTGAGGGCAGGGGCCAGTCCTTTCGTAAACAGGCCCAATGACCTACCTTTTCAGCTGCCAGAGCCTTCTTGTCTGGCAGCACCTTTGGGAGGAAGGTTGGCACTTTTCAAGGAAAATTGGAGTTTAATTACCCAAGACAGATGGGTATTGGATATCATACACCAAGGTTACAAGTTTTATTTCCATACCTTGCCTCCTTCCAAAGGCATGCCAGACGTTCCTCCTCAGCAAAGAATAGAGGCTGACAAACAAATTTCTCTGCTGCTTCAAATAGGGGCCATACAGCCGGTCCATCTGCCAGAAGTGGGCCTAGGATTTTATTCTCGCTTGTTCCTAGTACCAAAGAAAGGGAACACGTGGAGACCAATTTTGGATTTATCTATCCTCAACACTTATCTGGACATTCCCAAGTTCAAAATGTTGACGTTACAACAGCTTTTACCTCTGCTGGGCAAAGATCACTGGATGGTGACTCTGGATCTCAAGGAGGCTTACCTTCATGTTCCTATCAGGCTAAGTTGCAGGAAGTATCTGCGTTTCCGGGCTGGGACTTCTCATTATCAGTTCTCTGCATTGCCCTTTGGCTTATCTACTGCGCCCAGAGTGTTCACAAAGGTTCTGGCTCCAGTAATAGCTTTCTTCCGGCTAAAAGGAATTCAGATCTATCCTTATTTGGACGATTGCCTGATTCTGGCTCAAGGAAGGGACGAACTTCTTCATCATTTGCAATATGTGATAGCAGTGCTAAGATGCCTGGGGTATTCTGTGAACGAAATAAAGTCCAGTCTAGTACCCTCTCAGGACATGTGCTTTCTGGGTGTGAGACTGAATACAGCATCCCAGATGGCCTTTTGACCCCGGACAAACAAAAGAATCTTTCCCTTTACTTCCATCAATTGTCTCATCAGTCCAGGCTGACTGTAAGGACAGTCCTTCAAGCCTTGGGGTTCATGGCATCTTGTATTCTGGTGCTTCCCAATGCCAAACTGCATATGAGGAAGCTACAATGGTATCTCAAAATGTATGGACACAGCACTGCCAGGATTTGGACACTGTCATTCAGATAATACCTTGCATTCAAAAGGAATTTTTGTGGTGGGCTCAGGAATGTCACCTAAACAAGGGACTCTCTGTGACCCGGCCAGAGGCGAGTCAGATTCTAACGACAGATGCCTCAGACAAAGCTTGGGGAGCTCATCTAAATGGAAAGTGGATACAAGACACGTGGCCTGCCAGACTACAACATCTACATATCAACTTGAAGGAGATGTTAGCAGTCCAATTTGCATTAATAGCCTTCAAGGATTTACTTCTTCCAGGGCAGGTGTTGATTCTAACAGACAACACAACTGTCATGTGGTACATCAACAAGCAAGGGGAAACACATTCTTATCCTCTATGCAGACAAGCAATGATTTTGTGGGAGACTGCTCTCAGTTTACAGCTAAATCTTCAGGCAAGGTTTCTGCCGGGAGCACAGAACTCCTTAGCAGATGTGTTGAGCAGAAGGATTATGGATCCCCACGAGTGGAAATTGGATCCTCATGTATTTCAGAAATTGACAGTGTCGTGGGGAACTCCAGACATAGATCTGTTCGCTTCTCCACTAAACTACCAGCTGCCAAAGTTTTGCACAAAAAGGTTTCATCCCACAGCTTGGAAAGTGAATGCTCTTTCTTTCAATTGGAGCAATCTTCATGTGTATGCCTTTCCACCTCTGCCTCTCCTCCCAAAGGTACTCCTAAAGGTCAGACAGGACAAGCCAAAGATGATTTTAATAGCTCCAGATTGGCCTCGACAGCACTGGTACCCATTATTGAAAAGTCTGGTACAGGAGCCTCCATGGCCTTTGCCTTTAATTCCACACCTGCTGTCTCAGGAGAACAGTCATTTACTCAATGTCAAACTTCACTCTCTTCACCTAACAGCCTGGCATATTCTGTTTTAAACCCTGGAGGGTCTCAGCTGCCACAGCAAGTTTTGAATGTTATTTTGGAGGCCAGAAGGCCTAGTACGAGGAAAGTGTACGCAGATAAATGGAAGAGATTTTTATTTTGGAGTACAGCAAAGGAATTTGATGTTTCTAAGCCTAATTTGAGTGTGGCTCTTCAATATCTTACTGAGTTACTGGACAAAGGGTTGTCCTTCTCTTCTGTTAAGGTTCATGCTGCAGCAATTTCTGCTCACTATGACTGTGACCCACCATTGTTTTCTCATCCTTTGTTTAAGCAATTCCTTAGAGGGCAAAGAATATAAGACCCCACGTAGAGCTCCTACTCCTGCTTGGGATCTCAATTTTGTGTTGGAGAAACTCACTCTACAACCTTTTGAGCCTGCAGCTACTGCCGAGTTGAAATATTTATCATGGAAGACTGCTTTTTTGTTGGCCATTACCTCTGCGAGAAGGGTTTCTGAATTACAGGCCCTTATGGCAGTTGAGCCTTTCTTAATTTTCCATAAGGATAGGGTATCTTTGCGTACTAATCCTTCCTTTATGCCTAAAGTGGTTTCTAGTGTGGCTTTAAACCAAACTATTAATTTGCCTACTTTTTATGCAAACCCCAAAATAAAGGGGAAAAGATTTTGCACACTTTGGATATACACAGGCAGTTACGATATTATTTGAGCAGAACTAAAGGGTTCAGGCAGTCTCAGCAGTTATTTGTTTCATTTGCTTTGGGTTCTCAGGGCAAGCCTGTGTCAAAACAAACTATTTCTAAGTGGATTGGGTTTTGTATTGCTTTCTGTTATTCCCATCATGGTAAGGAGATTCCAGCTGGGATTAGGCCTCATTCCACTAGGGCTACTGCCACTTCTACAGCTTTTTTAAGGGGGGTGGCAACTAAAGATATTTTGGAGGCAGCTACTTGGAGTTCAGTGCATACTTTCTCTAAGCATTACCACCTTCCACTTTACTCTAAATCTAGGGCTGGTTTTGCCACTGCTATTTTACAGGGCATTTTGGCAGCTCCTACTGCTTTATAGTTTTGCCATCCGCCCTTACCTCTGCTTTGGGATTCTACCCAAGTGTAAGGACTGCAGCAATGTGAGATGAAGAACATAGTACAGTTTTGTACCTACCATAAATGTAGATGTTCGAAGATCCACATTGCTGCAGTCCAATTTACCCTCCCTCCTTCCCCTCTGTAGTTAGAGGCGGTTGTGTGGTTTTGGTTGTAAATATTGAGGATATTGTATATATTGTACATATGATTAGTGCAAGGGTGGTTGGTTTTTGCTGTCTTTTGGTTTTGACCTTTCCTTTATAGGGTCTTCTGACATCTGGGGCAAGAAAAGACTGAGGATATGACGTCGGTCATGCGCATTTATACCCTGACGTCCTGATGTCAGTCTTAAGCGCCTTGACCGACGTCAGCCTAGTACTTTGATATTTGGGCCGACCGAGGACAGCGGACTACCCAAGTGTAAGGACTGCAGCAATGTGGATCTTCGAACATCTACATTTATGGTAGGTACAAAACTGTATTTTTCAGAAATTCAAGCTCTCTCTAGCAAACCCCCATACTTGATCTTTCATAAGGACAAGGTTTCTCTTAGACCAAATCCTTCTTTTCTTCCTAAAGTAGCTTCCATATCTTTCCTCAATTTTCAAACAGGGCAGAATTTAAATTTCATCAGTTGGATGTACACAGACAGTTACGTTTTTATCTGCACAGAACCAAAGATTTCCGAAAATCTTCAGCTGTTTGTTTTCTTCTCGGAAAACAGAATTGGGTCCCCTGTCTCCAAAATCACCCTATCCAGATGGATATCAAATTGCATCTCTTTCATTTATTCATCAGGGGGTAAAGACCTGCCGTTTCCAGTCAAGGCTCACTCTACTCAGGCTGTATCTGCATCTACAGCCTATCAGGCCAGATTGTCTATGGATGATATTTGTGCTGCAGCTACCTGGGCATCTCCTCACACCTTTGTTACTCATTACAAACTGGACGTGGTATCTAAGAGCAGGTCTTCCTTTGGTTCCACAGTACTCAGGAGTGTCTTTCTCTGAGCCTCCCAGGATGTAGGTGCTGGGGACGCTGTCCCACGGGTAAGAATGTAGGTGAGATTGGACTACATAATATCAAGAAGTTATATACTCACCATGACGTTCGATGTATGTAGTCCATCTCTGCTCACATTCCTACTTACCCTCCCACCTTCCCCCCTTTCTGGAGGTTAAGTCTGGTTTTCAGAGCTCCCTTCACCTTTAGTTTATTCTTCTTTACTTGGATGTTGTTATGCATGGCGTATGAGTGTGGTGTTCGCAGCAAACTAGATCTGGGGATATAATCCAAAAAACACACACCCAGCCACCGGAACACAGAACCAGCAATAAAACACTAAATAGCACACTAAATTGCATAAAATCCTGGTGTCTGTGTGGCACAAAGTCCAAGTATCATCCAGCTGTATCTTAGACGTTAGAAAAGTCAAGGACTCTGTTCAAAGATGTAAAATAATTCTTTTTAATCACAAAAAAGTAAGCGCTTTCGCCCGGAGGCTTCTTCAGACTTATACAATATACATTTCCTATCTAACATTTAAATAGCCCTCCATGTAATTTCATTGGTTGATTTCACAACTTGCATTTTTCACAATAAAATTACAATGAAATTCTAATCAATGCGCAACTAGTATAAAAACTGACAATAGAATATAATAAGACATTAAAAATGTGTTAAAACTATATCTAAAAATTTGTATATATGTAAATATTACAAATGTTAAATATAAACCTAACTAGATGCCTGTTTATCCTGCTAAAAACAATACATTCATATAAAATCACAAACACCCTATAGTCCATCAACACATAAATAAGGACCTGTTCTATGCCTTCCTTTTAAGTTTCCTATTTCTTAGAATAGGCTTGATTTGTACTTTGTCATTTAACCCCGGTGTATGGTCGGCTTTGCATCTTATGATCCATTTTAATTCACATTCTAGGGTAAAGTTAATAACATCACCCCCCCTCGGATTAACATATATTTTCTGTATGACACTAAATCTAAAGGTATGATTAGAACCCAGATCTCTGTGATGTTTGGCCAATGCATTAAAATCAGAGCCTAACCTGATATGATAGATATGTTCCCTAATGCATTCCTTCAAGGATCTATTAGTTTTTCCGATATAGAACGCAGGGCATGCCTCACACCTGGCTAAATATACAACATTCCTACTGCTACAGTTTGTCATAGTATTAAAATTAAATACTTGCTTTGTAGTTGGATGTGTAAAAGTAGTGCCTTCATGTATGTACATACATTGATTACACTTGCCACATGGTGAGGTATTCAAACTATCTCTAGTCATGTCTTTCCTTACCAAGGTACTCTTTGGTTTACATGATAATCTCTTTAGATTTGGCCTGTTTTTATAGTACACCCGAGGTTTCGGACCTACAACCTGCTTGATGTCATCATCTAACAATAAGATATCCCAATTCCTGACCATAAGTTCTCTTAGTTGTAAGGCATCTTTTGTAAAGAACATAGGAGCCCTAATTTCACGTGTAATTAATGTATTAGTTGTGTCAGAAGGAGTGGATAATTCAGAAAAATATGGCTTCGCTATGTTATTCCTTAGTTCATTAACTTCTGAGATACTCTGTTCCACTATCTCCCTGTTATAGCCTCTCTCTGTCAACTTAATTCTTAAGCCATCCAGCTCATTCATATATCCTTCATTAGTTGGATTAAGCCTAGAGGCTCTTACAATCTGTTATTTCACCACATTATGAAACACAAAACTGGGATGCATACTATTCCTATGAAGGGTGTTTCTATAACATAGTTTCCTATGGACAGACGAATTAAGCATCCCATTGCTAAGTCTATTTATACCTACATCTAGGAAGGAAATCTCATCTCTTGAAAAATTCAAGGTAAACTTTAAGAATGTCGTAGAATTATTCATTAGCTCAACCAATTCCAACAGTGTACTAGCATCACCAAGCCAAATCAAAAAGAGGTCATCCACAAACCTTCGGAACCTACAGAAAATATATGTTAATCCGAGGGGGGGTGATGTTATTAACTTTACCCTAGAATGTGAATTAAAATGGATCATAAGATGCAAAGCCGACCATACACCGGGGTTAAATGACAAAGTACAAATCAAGCCTATTCTAAGAAATAGGAAACTTAAAAGGAAGGCATAGAACAGGTCCTTATTTATGTGTTGATGGACTATAGGGTGTTTGTGATTTTATATGAATGTATTGTTTTTAGCAGGATAAACAGGCATCTAGTTAGGTTTATATTTAACATCTATGATGAACATAGTTTTGTAATATTTACATATATACACATTTTTTAGATATAGTTTTAACACATTTTTAATGTCTTATTATATTCTATTGTCAGTTTTTATACTAGTTGCACATTGATTAGAATTTCATTGTAATTTTATTGTGAAAAATGCAAGTTGTGAAATCAACCAATGAAATTAGATGGAGGGCTATTTAAATGTTAGATAGGAAATGTATATTGTATAAGTCTGAAGAAGCCACCGGGTGAAAGCGCTTACTTTTTTGTGATTAAAAAGAATTATTTTACATCTTTGAACAGAGTCCTTGACTTTTCTAACGTTTAAGATACAGCTGGATGATACTTGGACTTTGTGCCACACAGACACCAGGATTTTATGCAATTTAGATCTGGGGATATGGAGCAATGCAGCATGGGATACCTTCTTAGCCCAGCCAATAGAAGACTTCGAGCTAGAAAAGTTGGCCGAGTCAGAGCCTATATTCGGCTCCGAACCCACGGGTAAAAATGTGAGGCGAGATGGACTACATACATCGAACGTTATGGTGAGTACATAACTTCTTGTTTTTTTCTGTCCTGTAATTTTCTAGTGTGTCTGTGAGTGTGCGTTTTATTAGTAGCCATTTCTTTTGTCAGTGTCTGACCAATCACAAAAAACCCACTAAAGACACCTCTGGCTTCAAGAGGTGACTTAAAAATGCCAAATTCGGATGGTGTGTGTGTGTGTGTGTGTGTGTGTGTGTGTGTGTGTGTGTGTGTGTGTGTGTGTGTATTGTCTCGGTGTGGTTTATCTACAAGAAGGTTGTACAATCTGTCATAGCTTCAGCCACAGGGCATTGGTCGTAAAAAAATAAATTGATCTTAAAGGGTCTCCTAAAATCTGATTTTGTAGAGGCTGTATCTAGTCCCAAAATGGATTCCCGGATCAAAAGATCTTTGGCATCTTTATCTAAGACCAAGAAACGGACTCGGACAGTGCCGACAGTTTAGTTGGAACCACCAACTAAAATCACAGAGATTTCTACGGTTCCTAAAACTCGTTCGGAACCAGTAACTCAAGCTGGCCACTCTTCAGTGTTGTGCCTGCTACTGCATCAACTTCTTCGATGCCAAGCGCTTCGTCAACTTTAGACACCTCCTCTTCTGTAACAACTAAATCCATAAAACTGAAGACTACTTCAATGGTTTGTCTCACGATCCAAATACTCAACTTTTATCGATCTATTTGTGGACCACCCTCTTAGCCCCTTTTTGGAAGGACATCCATCGAGATCTCCATCACAATCCTTCGATTCGATCCACCAAGAGTCTATCCGAAACTGATATTTTAAGACTGGTGGATCAGCTTCTTACGGCGAGGGGAATTCCTCCTTCTACTGTTCCTAACCAGGTTAGCTGTAGAAGCTTACCTTCCTCAACACTGTTGCTAGTTCCTCCTTCGACTCCAGTTGAGCTTTCAAAGCCCCTGGTGCTGATCTTTCTGGCTTCAACTCTTTCGGTGCCAGTCAGAGCTCCTTCTACAACACCGATAGTTACCCTGCGTTCCTCTAGTGTCTCGGATCTGGAGAGCTCCCAGGGTTGAGGCTTTGTTGCCAGTTCTGAGGGCAGGGTTCGACTTCGATGCTTTTGTGGCTTTCGTGTCTTTCCATGCCCATCGGTGCTTCCGCATATGTAAGTTCGACCCTGACTTTGGCTTTGGAGACGGCCTCAGTGCGGGGTGGGACCACAGTTCCAAAGGAGTCTAGTTTGGTTCTGGGCTCCAATACATGTAAGGCTGGGCCTGCCTTCCAGGCCATGGAGAGGGCTTTGTCCATGGCGGACATGCAGTCAATGCCTTCCCTGTCGCCCCAATCTTGCCCATCCTCTTAACTGGAGCTTCCTTCAGTCCCTTCCCTGGGATAGAGGACACAAAACTCTCAGAACCTGATCACTGTGGTTCTGGCATCTTCGGATACCTTTTCGAAGCACCACACCAAAGAGGTACCTTTGAAAAAAAAAATGCAAGAGGAAGCACTTGAACTCCCCTGAAGAGTCCTTCACAGAAGATACAGATTTCGATGAGGGAGAAGGTTCCCCCAAGTCTCCCCCTGAAGATGTTTCCTTCGGGGATATCCTAGCAATACTTAAACAGAGGCATGGCTGGACTTCCATCCAACCTTTCTCAGAGGAATCTGTATACCTAGAGGCTTTTTGTGCCTAACCGTCTACTTCTTGGATCTCACTGCCTGCTGACAATCTTAAGTTGATCGCTTAGCAGGCTTGGAAGTTACCTTATTCCATCGAGTCACTCCCCAAGAGACCTGACAATATTCTTTGTGCTCCTACAGATCAGCAACATTCGGCCAAAGGTATCTCAGTAGACATCATGGTGGCAGTGGTAGCCACCAAGAAGGAAGTTGCTGATGAAAGTCCTATCTATCCTCCTAACAAGAAGTCTAGAATGATCGTTAGATTTGGGAAGTGCATTTATGCATCATCGACCTTCACCCTCAGGTCTTTGAACTACTTGGCACATTTCACCAGGCTTCAGAGAGATCTGATTAAAGAGCTATCAGATACTCTTTCAGGAGCAGTAGCTGAGGGAGTTCAAGACAAAATAGCTTCTCAGCTTGCCAGCCTGGAATCTGTCTCTAAGTCATCCATGAAGCTAATTGCTTATGCTGCTGAAGGGATGACAAGAGCAGTGGGTTCAGGTTTAGTGATCAGAAGACGCACCTGGATGCGCCTATGCGATTTAATGGAGCCATTTAAGTTGTCTTTCATCAATGTTCTATGTGTCAGATCTTTCCTGTTTGGTACCAAGGTTAAAGAGACATTAGCCAGATGTGAGAAAGATGGAAAGACCCTTTCTGCCATGGGCGTATGCTTCTCCACTCCTCAACGGCCCTATTCTAGGAACCAAAGAAGTGGAAGGTTATGGTTCAAAAAGACTCAAGGAACTTTCCAGGACTTGTGCAGCAATGATTTCCCCTGGGGTAGAGGAGGAAGTAATAATGGAAGATGTCATTCCAGAGGCAATAATTGCCCACAGATCCAGGATTCCAGGAACTCCTTCCCTGAAAACTCCTATCACCGCTCCTGAAAGGAGGCCCACTTGCCTTCCTGTGGAGGCAGTCAAGAGTTGATTATCCCTGCACCAATCTGTCTGACAATAACATCAGGCAAATGGGTGCAGAGGATTGTTACCAGGGGCTACAAAATTCCCTTTTTAGAAAATCCAAAAAGTCCAAAGAAAATCCCAGACAATTCCGCCCAGTCACAAGGAGGCAACAGTTTTAGAAATCTAAAAACTGCTCAACAAGAGAGTCATCCATACAGTCCCACCAGACCAGATAGGATCCGGAATTTACTCAAGATTTTTTTTAGTGCCAAAGAAAACGGGACTGGAGACCGATTTTGGATCTCAGCCATTTAAATCTGTTCAACAAACCAAATTCGGGATGGTCACGGTTCAGTCTACACTTCTGTTCTTGGAAAAAAATTGACAATTAAATGTCCTCCGTATATCTCCTGGGGTGTGTATTACCATATAAAAATGGATAAATGGTCCAGGAGATTCCCGTGCTTCTGGCCAATCACTACCATTTCAGAGCCCTGCTCTTTGGTCTCACCACAGCCCCATAGGGTTTTCACCAAATGCATGGCAGTGGAAAGCAGCCCACCTCAGACTACTAGGATTCCAAATATTTCCATATTTAGATGACTGCCTCCTTACAGCTCCCACCAGACGTCAACTCCTAAAGGCAAGGGATTATACTCTACATCTTTGTTTCATATTAGGAATATCAGTAAATTACAAAAAGTCCCATTTAGAACTGTCTTAACAGCTAGAATTCATCAGAACTGCTCTAACCACAGTCACTGACATTGCGTCCCTTCCCCTAGAAAGGTTCCAAAGGATCAGATCACAAGTCAGCAAGATCATTCAGAAAAGACAAGTGCCAGCGAGGCTAATTTTACAAGCTGTAGGTTCAGTGGCAGCCTCCATCACTCTAGTTCCTCTTGCCAGGTATCACATGCAAATCCTTCCTTCAATGGCTTTTAGCCTCCCAGTGGTCCACAATGACTCACCCAATGTCCTGTCTTATTAACAATGAGTGCAAAGAAGACCTGAATCTGTGGCTACAATTGGGACAAGTTTTGTTGGGCCGACCCTTTACCCTTCCGCAACCCCAAGCCATAACCACAGATGCATCCCAGATAGGGTGGGGGGACATTATCTGGGAAAGACAGTCCAAGGCACTTGGTCCCAACTAGAGGCAAATTTACATGTCAGTGTTCTAGAGACGAGGGCAGTGCTCCTAGCATTGCAGGCATTTCAAGATGCCCTCCCTTTGGGAACGATTGCAGTTCAGACAGACAACATGTAGGTAGTCTGGTATATCAACAAACAAGGGGGAACATACCCTCTTTGTCAAGAAGTGCTCAGAGTATGACAATGGGCAATTTTTTCTGACTGCTTTCTAATGGCAGTACACGTTCCAGGGAACTCCCAAAGTGACAGGGGACAAGCTGAGTAGAACTATTCTCCTACCTCACAAGTGATCTCTCAATCCAAAAGTATTCCGCCTTTGGGGCCAACCTTGCTGCAACCTCTTTGCCTCCCTTCTGAACAAGTGCAGCAAATTCTTTGCCGTGATTCCCCCATTGGGGGAGTCCCCCAAAGACTTCTCTACGATTGGCCAACCAGTCTTCTGTATGCCTTTTCTTCCGATTCCACTGATATCTCAATTTCTAAAGAAAGCCAACAGGTCGAAGAAAAAAAAAAATCCTCATCACCCAGTTGTGGCCTCAACAGGTCTGTTTTCCCTTCCAGTGGTCTTATCTACTTCGGAAACGATGGATACTGGACCCAGCCCCAGACCTACTCTCCCACCTGGAAGGTCTGGTTTATCTGAAAATACAGCATCTCAAGCCCACTGCATGGCTTCTCCAGTTACCATGATAGCCAGGCATCCCTCCCTCTCCTCCTCGGCCCAACACATTGTTCTAGCCCACCACAAATTTTCATCTAGAAAACTGCACCACAGCAAGTGGCAGAAATTTACCAAATGGTCACTAGACTGTAATCTTGATCTTTACTCAGCACCAGTTGATAAAATGTTGCACTTTTTTGGCTTTACCCTTTGAGGCGGGCACTTCAGCCTCCACCGTTAAAATGTATCTGGCTGCTATTTCTAACTCCCATATCGCGTGCAATGGCTCATCCATTATGTCTCATAAACTTTGTAAAGCCTTTTTGAAGGGAACTTTAATGCTTAGACCACCGTAAAAGGAACCTTCTGTGCCTTGAGACTTGAATTTCGTTCTATAAGCTCTAATTTTTCCCCCTTTTGAGCCATCAGCCAATTGTGACATAAAATTCTTGTTTTGGAAAAACTCTATTTTTAATAGCCATTACCTTTGCCAGGAGAATATCTGAAATACAAGCCTTGTCATGCAAATCGCCCTACTTAGTCTTTCATAAAGATAGGGTCTCCCTTCGGACAAATCCCTCCTTTCTTCCTAAGGTTATTTCTGAGGCAAGCATCCATCAGGTTTTACATCTTACAATTTTTTTTTTCCAAAAGAGAGTACTGTCTACATTTAGTTTATGATCACAGGCAGTTACGTTTCTACCTTCACAGAACTAAAGATGTAAGAAAATCTGACCAGCTATTTGTTTCTTTTTCTTCAATTATATTAGGAAGACCAGTGTCTAAAGTCACTCTGGCTAAATGACTTGGACTGTATTAATTTTGTTTATGACAAAAAAGGCATCCATCCACCAGGACCTTTTAAAGGTCATTCAACAAGAGCTGTAGCAGCATCTACAGTATTTCATGCCAAATCTTCTGTAGATGAGATTTGTGCAGCAGCAGCTTGGGCATCTCCTCACACCTTTGTTTTGCATTACAAATTGGACCTGGTCTCTAGGGATCGCGGATCATTTGGCTCAATGGTGCTCAGGAATATTCTTCCATGAGACCTCCCAAGATTCATGTAGCTAGGGATTCTGACCCACAGTCAAGGATTATGTGAAGATTGACAATATCAGATAAAGAAGTTATGTCTTACCATAACATTCCATCTGTGTTGTCGATCTTCACTAATCCTTGACATACCCCCCCTCCTTCCCCCTATCTTTAGAACTCTTGGTGGGTTGTATTTTCTCCGACTGGCCTGTATATTATTGACTCAGATATAACTTAATGTCATATGTTCTTCTGGTCTGTCACTATCCTTTGCAAACTCGATCCGAGATGATTTGGTGAGGAGCATTATGGGTCGAGCTTAGCTCAAGAGATTTGGAAGGTGTGAGCTGGAATAACGGCCGAGTCGGTTCCGAGGCTCGGAACAGAGCCCACAGTTAAGGACTAGTGAAGGTCGACAACACAGATGGAACATTATGGTAAGACATAACTTCTTTTTTTTTAATTGTTGCTTGTGTTCCCAAGGACAAGCAGCAATGTATTTCCACAAACAGTTTACTATCCTGGGTAACCATAAAGAAGGTTCCAGAAAAAGAAAAAGGGTTTGGTTCTATACCAGAGAGAAAAGTATGAACTTGGAAATCCAGTTTGGACCTCTCTCGAGTGAACGCATTCCTGATCCATCCCAAAGTTCAAAATGCTGTCCTTGCAGACCATTATGGCCTTGTTTCATTTGGCCTACGTGGTGACCTTGTATCTAAAGGGAACTTATCTTTACATCCCTGTTGCTGAGGTGAACAGGCATTTCTCCTAATTTGATACAAGAGTTAACTTTATCAGTTTACCTGTTTGCCCTTTTGCCTTTTGTACTTTACCAATGCCTGGGTGCACTGATTGCATTTTTTACAGGACAAAGTGTGTACACACCTGTCTTTACCCAGCCAACTTTCTTATCCTGGCTATGTTCCTTGAGGAAATCCCGGAAGTTCTACAGAACAGTTGGTCAGTGTCTGAGATTATTGTTAAATTTCCCAATGTCCCACCTGTTCCCCACAAATTAAGTTGTTTTTACATGGTCATTGCTGGATACAGAGGGGTAAAAAACATGCTTGTCAAAGGGCAAGATCCTTTTTTCATAATAATTTGGAAAGTTTGCCATATCAGAGAATTTCTTCAGTGTCCTGGAATGCATGTCTTCTTGAAGTTGATGCACCCTATCCCCATAAGACTTCATATGAGGAAATTGTAGCCTGAGAAGCAGCTAGTGCCAACATGCTCAGTTGTTACAGTGTCCCACATTCATGTTAGACTGCATCAAGAAGGAATTGCGTGGTGGCTGCAGAAAGATGTTTATCATTAGATCACTGTTGCAGTATACTCATCTGTATCTGACTATATCCTGACCAGGATATATGACCTCTGGGGAGCTTCCAAAGCTTAAGGGCACCCTCCATGTGTCCTAACTACTGAACAGCTTGAGGAGAGTGGTTTACCATCAGTGGTTAGGATGCCGAACATTCAGAACTTCCTTGCCATCAAAGTGCACTCTTCGCTGCAGGCTTCAAGTGTTAGTCAGCTAGCACTTCTCCAAGGCTGAGCAGATAAAGTACCCTGTTGGGTAATGTCTTCCAGTTTATCAAATTTGTTTGAAGAAAGCTTTA
The DNA here is from genome assembly GCF_019279795.1 of Protopterus annectens. Taxonomy (NCBI): domain Eukaryota; kingdom Metazoa; phylum Chordata; order Ceratodontiformes; family Protopteridae; genus Protopterus; species Protopterus annectens. Next base: position 46,634,506 of record NC_056738.1, on the reverse strand, counting down.
AATTTCTGTCAGACATTCTTGTTAAGGGCCAGGGCTGGTGTTTTTAGTGGATTCCAGTAAAAGATTATACGTTCAAAGTACATTTATAGTCAAGGTTCCTCGTTAGGAAACACCTTTTGAACGCTGAATTAGTTTTTTATTTCATTTTATGTTTACCAGGATAGTCCAACTCAGTGAGCAACCCATTTTCAGTAGAGGCCCGGGGGGAAAAGCTCCACAAGTTACAGAGAATATGTAATATAAGAAATAGAAACATGTTAAGACAAACTTCCTTAGCTGTTATAGTTAGTAATAACTGCAGTGTGATAAAAAAAATCATAATATTAGGGAAACATTAGAGAATTTTTAAGAGAACGTTTTACTTTTCTGTCAAAAATTCTAGTCAGGGGCTAGTACTACAGGTATTGGAGGTTGTCATTACAAAACTTTCTCAAAACATTACTTTTTCAGTCAGATTGTACCAACAGCTGTCTGTCCAAGGCATCTCTACCCACTTTTCAGACTCTTTCAGTAGAGGCATGAACCAGACTTCATGCTTTTTTGTTCTTCCCTTCCTAAACTGCAAAAAAATGAAAGTTGTATGCAGGGCTGGTGTTAGCTGTTTGGGGGCCCTCAGCAAATGCCAATTTGGGGGGCTCCCTGGGGACTTCAATTGTAAGTATCACCCTGTTTTTGCAACCCCTTGCAAGCAACCTTTTAATTCATACTGCAAAGTTTTAAGACTAGTACGCACAGAATTATTGGTAGCTGCAATACTCTTATATTACAACAGGCTTGTGTACCACACTATGGCGCATCTCACAAAGGGGCATTTACAGTTACTCTTATTTAGTTGCAGCAATGATATTTTACAACAGCTCTGTGCACAGGTCTGGATTTGGGTGAAATGGAGCCCTAGACACTGCCTACTGTTTCACACCCCCCCCCAACACACACACACACAAAATCCTATCCTCAAATGCTCTCCTCTGCCACTCCTCACATCATGCACATAACTTTTTTCTTCCTTTTCTCACATTCTGCCTTACTATTCAGCATTTAAAGAAGCCATAACTTTCTATATGTTCTGAAGAGTTTTGTTTCTTTTTACACAACCTTTTCATCCAATGATGGATGGCATGGTTAAGGAAAGAAATTCAGTGTTGTTGTTCAGCTTTATTTTTCCTTGCAGACTTTCAACACATCTTTTCTGACCAAGAAAATACAGTAATAATCATTTAGAAAGTAACTCAATAAAACCATGACTCCCAAAAGCTTTATGATTATAGATGCTCTGGGATGCACTTTAGAGCATTTTGCCAACGTTTAAATACAATTGTGGCAAAACAAAAACTATGAGTAGGAATAGAATTTCAGTCGTATTTTTTATTCTTCAAGGAATACATAAATTGTTTCCCAAGACTTAATGTATAAAGCTGACAAAATAGTTGCTAACAATAAACTAACAAGCCAGTTGTTGTGAGGGTATAGAGAGATCCTGTTCAGGAATACTGCCTGCTTTTCTAACCCCCTAAAAAAGACAGTCACTGGTTGTGCATCTCACTGGTGTTGCAGTGGGATGAAAACAAAGTTTCAAATGGCCATAGTCATGTATTTCAAGGTAATGCTGTCATTCATTTCCATACCATGCCTCCTCAGTACTCACACCTAAGACAGCCACCTGAACATGTGCCTGATGTGTGATTGTGAGAAAAGTGGAAAAAGAATGACTACAGTAGCATAATCCACTTTGTAGGTCCCAGAGAGTTTACTGGCCCTACACATGCTATAGTAACCATCTTTGAACACCTCTGATTTCTGTGAGAAAAGTAAAAAAAAAAACAATGACCACACTCCCCCCACCCAAACAGATATAATGAACTCCCTTGCACACCTCTACTGTAATACAAGGTAAATAAGTAATGGCCACATGTTCCCAAGCCCCCCACATAACCTACAGCAACCTTCTGTACATGCACATCTGAGCAGGCTTGATTTTAGAATAGGTGTGGTTGAGAGCTGAGGCCATGACTAAGTCCATGTCAAAGTCTGGGGAGAAGGACCCACCAGACTCCAAGAAGATCCAAGTGTCTGAATGTTCTGTGATGTCTTATAACCTTTACTTTTGAAATATAATTACTTGTTAACTGCAGATCTGATGATGTAAATCTTTGCTCATTAATAACTGTTAGAACCTCGGTTCCGTCCTTGGAACCGATAAGGCTGTTTCCAAGCTTGCGCCAGACAACAACTCTCAGCTAAGACCTACCCATAATGCCCCTCTCCTAGTTACTCCAGATCTCGTTTGCTGCGTTCCTAGTCAGACGTGCTAGCCATCTCTCTCAAAGCTAAGTAGAAAATTATTTTTAAGACGGTTTCTTTTCAAAATTGTTTATTTTTAAGTCAATTTAGCCTTTTCTCACTGTCGCCTATAACCTAATTCTGTTCCCTATCCTTTACCTTGGTAATTTAATTTCTACCATTATTGGTACTGTTCCTCTCTCCTGCCTTTGAAAGGCTCTTCTTTACCACTTGTGGTATTTTTTAAATACCATTGTTGGTATTCTGTCACCTTTTTCTCTCCCTTATTTTGTTTTTTCTATAGGATAGCTTTGTTGCCTTTCTATGTCAGACAAAGCTAAGTTGGGGTTTAAACAGTGCGACAAGTGTGGGCGTAAGATGCCTCTGATATACATGCTCGTTGTGTCTACTGTTTGGGCGTGGATCATATTAAAGCTGACTGCAACATTTGTGCTAGTTTTAGTAATCGTACATTAGCAGAACATAAAAATAAACTTATTTTGAAAGGTTTAATCAAGACACCTTTTTCGGAGGCTCTATCCGAGTCTGAGGTCTCACTCCAAAGACCAAAAAACATAAGGAAAAACGGAGTCACTCTGTTCCTGCATCTCTGTCAGTTATGGAACCAAGTCGGCTCCTTGCTTCACCGGCATCCATGGCGGCAGAGCTCTTCAGCACCAGGCTCTGTATCTTCTCCCTCTGTGCTGTCCATGATATTCACCTATATTTTGGTTCCATCTCAGCACCACTGACTTTGGTGCTGTTATTGGATCCGACATTGGCTCCAATGACAGTACCTGCTTCAGCACCATCCCCGGCCATGGTGCTGACAGTTTCTTCGGCTCCATCAGCTGCAAAACTGGAATATCTGCCAAGGACAAGATGCTCTCCAACTTACGACTCTTTGGGGCAGAGTTTTAGCCCCTTTCTAGAAAGACCTGATTCTACTTTAGCAGCCTCCTTTAGATCCACTAGGAGTTTTTCTGAATTAGATCTAGTGTGGGTTGTGGACCAGCTTCTGGCAGCTAGGGGATTGCCCATTCCAGCTAGACCTTCCATCCCTCTTGGCTCAGAATCTTTTACTACATCTCCTGTTTATCCTCCTCCAGCCTCTACCTAGATCCTGGTACTGATGTCCACTCTGGTGCATACTGTCTCGGCTCCGACAGCAGTATTTCCCCTGTTGGCACCGACCACCCTTGCTGCATTGGCTCCGGTGGAGCCAAAGCTCTCTCGGAGCAGTGCTTGGACCATCCGTACCTTGGTACCTAGCCTGGCACCTATTTTCTAAATGGCGGCGTCTATGTCCACGGCTCCAACAGCTTTCAGTCCTCTCGGGGCTCCTCACCTGGCAGTGGGATCCTCGAGGCTCAGTGTGACCTCTGTTCCGAGGTTGTCCTTCCCATTTCCGGGCTCTCATCCCTCCTCTGGCAGGCCTGCTGTCCAGGTGATGGAGAGGGTCCTTCACTCCGAAGGCTCGCAGTCAGCACCAGTGACATCACTATCAGAACCCTCCCCTAGCATGCACCTTTCCCAACCCTCTATTCCGGGACCCCGGGCACAGGAGTCGCAAGAACCCTCTTTGAAGAGAACCCCTTCTCCGGAGTCCCCCTCAGAAGATCCCCCTGAGGAACCACCCTAGAAGAAACGGTGCAAGAGGAAGCACCTTGATTCCCCAGAGGAATCTGTCACCGAAGACACTGATTGTGCTGAGGGGGAAGGGTCACCATGGTCTCCCCCAGACGACATCTCATTCGGAGACATTCTCGAAATCCTCAAGCAGCGGGGAAACTGTAAGTCCTCTAACCCTTCTTCTGAGGAATCTGTGTTCTTGCAGGCCTTCTGTGCCCGGCCATCTACTTTCTGGGTGACCCCCACCTGCAGATGACCTTGTTAAACTCATTGTGCAGCTTGCCTGGAAGGTCCTGGACAGCGCAGAACCTGTCCACCGGAGGCCAGACAAAATTTTATCTAAACCTGAAGACCAGCCCCACTGGTTCAAGCAGTTGACAGTTGATTTCTATGGTCGTGGCGGCGGCCACCCAGAGGGAACTGGCAGAAGATAGTTCCACTGTCCATCCTCCAGACAGGGAGTTCCGGACCACAGACAGACTAGGGAAGTGGACCTATGCTTCAGCGACCTTCGCCATTGAATTGCTGAACTATCTGGCACACTTTACTCGCCTCCAAAGAGGCCTAATTTCTGAAATGTCTTCCTCTTTGGTGGGGGTACTGCCTGATGAGGTGTGTGATACTGTCGCCTCACAGCTAGCTACCCTTGAATCCATCTTGAACTCCTCGATGCATTTGATATCTCACACCACCGAGGGGGCAGTTCGAGCTGCAGCATCAGGCATTGTCATGAGACATAATGCTTGGATGTGGTTGTGTGACTTTGCAGACCCCTTTAAGTCTTCCTTCGTCAATGCACATGTTGATGAATCTGCACTTTTTGGACCAAAAGTATGAGACACACTTGCACGTAGTGAAAAGACGGAAAGACCTTGTCTGCTGTGGGCTACGCTTTTCCAACCCCCAGAGGTACTACTCCAGGAACAAGAAGGGAGGAAAAATGTGGTTCAGCAAATCCCAAGGATCTTTTCGTGACACTAGTGGTGAAAAATTTCCCTGGGGTAGAGGGGGCAACTCATATGGAAGATGCCCCTTTCGGAGTAGAAGAGGTCCGCATAACCAGGGAGCTAGAGATTCTTTCTCCGGCAGACCTTACCAGCGTTTCTGAGCAGTGGCCTGATTGCTTTCCTCTGGAAGCAGTCGGGGGTCGTTTTTTTCTGCACCTACCAGCCTGGCATCTTATTACTACCGATGTTTGGGTGCAGAGAATAATATCCAGAGGCTACCAAGTACCATTCGATTTAATTCCCAGATCCATCAAATGAATCCCCGATGTACCACCCAGTCAGAGGGAATTAGCAGCCCTAGAAATAGAAAAGCTGCTAAGAAAAAGTCATCCAGCCAGTCCCACCAGACCAGACAGGATCCAGGTTTTACTCTAGGTTCTTTAGTGCCAAAAAAGACAGGGGACTGGAGCCGGTACCGTTCATTCTTCCCTTCCTAGGGAGGGACAACTGGAAGTGCTCTGTAGACCTCCAGGACGCTTACTATTAGTAAAGATGGATCACCGCTCCCGGAGGTTTCTCCGCTTCTGTCTGGGAGCCAATCACTACCAGTTCAGGGCACTGCTATTCGGTCTTTCGACAGCCCCCCCAAGTGTTCACCAAATGTATAGCAGTTGTGGTAGCTCATCTTCGACTACAAGGATTCCAGGTGTTTCCCTATCTAGACGATTGGCTCCTACTGCTCCGACCAGGAGTCTCCTAGTCCACAGCCTCTCCTTACACTCAAAGTCTCTGTCTCTGCTTTGGGATTACAATCAACAAGGACAAATTTCAAATGTCCCCAGTGAAGACACTGGAATCTATTGGGGCGGTCTTCGACACAACATCCTGTCAAGTTTCTCTCCCCCCTCACAGGCTTTCGAAAATAAGACACCAGATCGAAGACCTTCTTCCTCAGACCTATGTACCAGCATGTCTTGTACTGCAACTCTTAGGCTATATGGCGGCTGCAATTACGTTAGTACCACTGGTGAGACTGCACATGAGAATCCTGCAGTGGCTCCTTTCCGCAAAATGTTCGTTTCTAACTTACCCACTCGACCACATGATATGTCTTACAAAAAACGTTGCAAGGAAGAAATGCTATGGTGGATGAGGCCACAAAAGAATCTTTGGTGTCAACTGTTCTGTCTTCCCCAGCCAGTGGCCACGGTGACCACGGATGCTTCCCTGTTAGGGTGGGGGGGCATTTCCAGGGAAGATGGTCCAAGGCACCTGGTCCCCCATGGAGGCCAATTTGCACATAAATATCCTGGAACTAAGGGCAGTTTGCTTAGCATTGCAAGCGTACCATGCATCCCTACCCTCTGGGACCATTGAAATTCAGTCAGACAACATGTCAGTCATCTGGTATATCAACAAGCAAGGCATTACCAGGCCTTACCCCCTGTCTCAGGAAGCCATAAGGATTTGGCACTGGGCGATAGCTTCCAACCGCTTTCTTATAACGACGCACATTCCCGGGAGTTCCAACCTTATTGCGGACAATCTGAGCAGGAACATCCTGATGCCTCACGAGTGGTCCCTCAACCCTGTAACAGCGGGTCGGATCTTCCAATGCTGGGGCAAGCCTTGCTGCGATCTGTTTGCTTCCCCCCTTAACTACAAATGCAGAAGCTACTTTGCCCTGATCCCCCCTCAGGGGGAACCACCAAGGGATGCTCTAACACATGATTGGCCCCCGGGTCTTCTGTATGCCTTTGCCCTCATTCCAAAATTTCTCCAGAAAGCTCAGAGTTTGAGAAGCAAAGTGACCCTTATTGCCCCCTACTGGCCCAGTCAAGTCTGGTTCCCGTTTCTGTGGTCTCATCTGATTCACAGCCCGTGGATCCTGGATTATTCCCAAGGCCTGTTATCTCATTCTCAGGGACTGATTCATCCGAACCTCCACAGTCTCAAGCTCACAGCTTGGTTCCTCCACTTCCAATGATTGGCAGGCTGCCTGACATCCCATCTCCTGTACGTGAAATTCTTCTGACTTCACGCAAACCTTCCACCAGGAAAGTTTATTCTAGTAAATGGACTAAGTTCTCTATTTGGGCCAAAGATCAGAACTTAGACCCTTTCTTTATGCCTATTCAAAAGATCCTACAATACCTGACTACTCTTTTACATGCAGGAGCCTCAGCATCGGCGATCACTGTACATTTAGTAGCTATCACCAATTTTAATAATGGACATGATAATTCTTCGATTATGTCACACCACCTGTGCAAGGCTTCTTTGAAAGGAGTATTACATGTTAAACCTCCGGTCAACCCTCCCTTAGAAACCTGGGACTTGACTTTGGTACTTCAGTCTCTCACAGGTCCTCCTTTCGAGCCCTTTGATTCATGTGATTTAAAAGTTTTTGGAAAATCTTACTTCTAGTAGCACGTACCTCAGCAAGAAGAGTATCTGAGCTGCAGCACTTGAGTGTCAAGAGAGCTTACTTGATCTTCCACACAGGTAGGGTGTCCCCTCATACTCGCCCTTCTTTCTTGCCCAAGGTCATTTCTGGATTTTCCATTAACCAATCTATTGACCTCCCGGTTTTCTTCCCTCAGCATTCTAATAGAGGGGAGTACCTTTTGCACACCCTTAATATGCATTGGCGGCTTTGTTGTTTAGACAGGACTAAATCTTTCAGGAAAACAGATTGTTTGTGGCCTTTGCACGACCCAGATTGGGTAAACCTGTTTCCAAAGTGACTTTATCCTCATGGCTTAGAAACATCATTACCTTTATCTACCAGCAGAATAAGCTATCCTTACCGTCCAGAATAAAGGCTCATTCTACCAGATCTATGGCTACTTTTGTAGCATTTCATTCCAGAGGCTCTATGGATGATATCTGCGCAGCATCCACTTGGGCAAGACCTCATACCTTTATCTCTCATTACAAATTGGATTTGGCCTCAAGGGGATGAGCATCTTTTGGTTCTATGGTGCTCAGGAATGTACTTCTTTAGGGCCACCCAGGACTAAGGTAGCTGGGGACTCTGTCCTAATAGTAATTAATGAACAAAGATTTACAACATCAGATAAAGAAGATGTTCTTCATTCCACATTGCTGCAGTCCTAACTATTGGGTAGTCCGCTGTCCAGTCGGGGCCCAGTCAAACTGAGCTGGACGCCCGTCAGCGCGATAGACTGACGCGCCAGCGTCCCAGTACTACTGCGCGCTGACCGCGCGCATATCCTCCCCTCTTTTTGCCGCATGGTCCGATGCAGAAGCAGTTTTAGCGAGGTGCTAGGTTGGCGTTTGAAATTTTCTGTCTGTTTCGGTTTTCAGACCCATTGGCAGTTGGCTAAGTGACTGCTGGGAATTTTTGGTTTTCTTGTATCAGTATTTAACGGATGTCAGAAAAAAGTGAATATTTCTAAAAACTGGTGGGGATAGATACAGATACTTATACCATACCTTGTTACCTTGTCTATACCTTTGTTTAGGGCCGTTGTTGATGCTCACGCTTGTGTGCTATTTCTAGATTTAACAATATTAAGAGAAAGTAAAGACTGCAGTGTTTAGTTGTTTGGGCGCTAAGGTTTATAAAAAATTGCGTCCGGCCAGGCCGCCAAACCAAAAAGAAAAAGGCAGGACAAACGAAGCAGTTGGTTGACCGCGAACCTCGGTCCCGTCCGAGCCAGAGGTTGGTTTTTGAGAGGGTTTTAGAGGTTTTGAGAGGGAGAGAGTTTCTACTGCTGAGCAGACTTTAAGGGAGGCCAGGCTGAGGGCTTTGAGGCCAGGCTGCTTCCTGAGGGGCTTCTGTAGTTAGTCTCCTCTCTTCCTCTCTGTTTCCAAAACTTCTTTTTTCCAAAACTTTTAAGTGGTTTTGATAGTTTAGCTCTCTCAGTTCAGGTTCTGTGCCTAAGAAACATAATGTGCCCAAGAACATAGATTATGATTAGCAGATTTATGCTTATTTGACCTTACGGGTAGAGGTTTAGGTGAGATAAGAGGCCTAGAGGTGGAAGAGAGGTTTGAGGTTTTCAGGAGTGTCCAGGAGTCTTCTTCTTCTTAGTCAGGAACTCTTGCATGTTCCTTCTCCTTGGATGATTCCTGAGTGATTCCTGAGATTTCTCCTACTCAGATCCTCCCGAGCATTTTAAGATTTCACAAGACCTGAGGAGGCCAAGATTTCGAAGGCCAATTTAGCTTTAGGGAATTCTTGTTTTTACCCCAGCATAGGGAATTAGCTTGTTACCCTGTATGCAGCCCTGGTAGAGTGTGTGATGTGTTGAAAGTGTGTGATTGATTGTTTCCTGCTCCTGTTAAACCCTGATAGGTACTATAGGCCCTGATGCTCCTGATAGGTACTTTTAAGTCTAAAGCCTAGGGTGTAAAAGTTTCAATTAAGACCCATCTGGTTAAGGTTCTGTGTAAAACCCGAAAGTTCCATTTAATAAGTTGTTAAGCTTTGGATAGATGGGGAAATAAGAAGATAGGCTTTAAAGAGGTGGGGAAAGGAAGTGATGTGTCAGTTCCACATGCTTTCATAATTGAAATTATCTCCTTTCACAATTGAAATCTAAGGTGGATGCTTTGCTTCCAATTTTGAGGAGGTGTGTGGATTGGATTTGGGGGATTGAGGTAAACAGTTGTTGATTTAGTGTGGGTAATGTGGTTTTCACCCTGTATGGTTTGTGGGGTGGTGGTCGCCTGGTTGTCTTTCTCTGGTGATGTCTGGAGTCTTGTTCTTCCTTTAGCTTGGGATAGGGGAAGCTGGTTGAGGGAATGCCTTCAGACATTTTTTTGTTTTAAAGTTTTATTGAGATGTTGTTAAGTCTATGCTGGAGTGTGGTTAAGAGTTTAAAGAAATTTTTAAGTCTAAGCAGGGACAGCAAAGTTCTGGCCAAAGTTTTACCATGCACTGTTCCAAGTTGGTGCTGAGGTGCTCCTGATTGCTATATAGCTGGTTCACTCTTAAGGGCCTAGGGTTAGGTCTGGTTACTTTAGGGGAGCTAGGGGTGGTTTTTCAGGCCTAGAACAGGAGGTTCAGGTCAGATTCAGCCTAGAGCAGCAATTCAGCTGTTTCAGCTTTCGGCAAATTCCTGCCTTTTCAGCTGCCAGTAGATTCTCGGCTCATAGCTCCTTTGGGAGGAGACTTGAAGATTTCAAGTCTTTGGATTTAATTGGGTCTTATTTTCCGTGTTGGATATTTTAAAACCACGCCAGGCGTTCCTTTTCCATACATTGCCACTTCAGCAGCAAATTTCCATTTCCACAGCGAAAGGAGCTCACAAAAATAGACGCCCCTCCCCACCAAGGAGCCATAAAGCCAGTCCCTTTATCAGAAAGGCCTAGGGAGGCCTTCTCGCCTGTCTTCCTATACTATAGTTTACAACACTATAGACCGGAGACCATTCCAAAGAAGACCTTTCAACTATTCTGACATTCTCAAGTTCAAGATGTTGATCATTAAACAGCTTTTTACCTCTGCTAAGCCATCTCAAAGAGCTTTGGATTCTGATGGCAAAGAGACTGCATGCATTTACCTTTCTCAACTAAGCTGCTCTTCTCATCTCTGTTATGCATAAGTGCTTATCATTCCCACTTCCAGGAGCTTGGCTCATGCTTTATCTATTGCGCTGCCCTCTTCTATTCACTACAAGGAAAGGCTTACTTCAACCACTTGGAAAAAAATATGATCCTATAGGGAGACTTGCTAGACTGCCTGGAGCATTCTATGAGGATGCTATAGTTGATTCTTTATTGAATGGCATGGCGTGTGTGATAAGATGCTATGGCAGTTCTAGCAGTCACCAGATAGTCCAAACAAGTAGTGAACACCTTTGCCCGCTTTCTCTTCATCAGTCCAAAAACAGGCCTTTCTGGCCCCTTTTAACCCCGGACAGTCCAACTCGTTTTACCTGTTCCTTACCATCAAATGTCTATCATGTACGTATTCCTGCAAGGAAGCATCTCAATTTCATGGGTGCTTGGCATCTTATTGGACACAGGCATTCATATTCTAAAGAAAGGACAAAGCTGCACTGTGGTGGGCTGAGGACAGCACTGCTAGCAGGGACTCTTTGACACACACAAACCTAGCTGGATTTTTGCCTTCATGGACCTAAAGTCTTGCCTTCACCAGGAATGGGGACTGGTGTGAAGATTCCTCTAGCCTGCCCAGAGGATGGTCAGAGATATTAACGGACAGTGCTTGAGGAGTGCTCTGGGAGCTCATTCGTGGCAGAAAGTGGAGTTATCATGATGGAAACAGCAGCATACACAATCTACATATCAACATGAGGGATATGTATATCAACAAGTTTGAGATTCAAGGAGTCCAGTTTGCAGGGCAAGGCTTTTCTATGATTCCAACTACAACAGCTCTAGTATGGTACTAACAGCACCAAGGGTTCTTAACCTCTGTGTTTTACTGCAAGAAACTCCAAGCAATGATTTTTATGGAAACTCAGCTTCAGCTTATGTGCAAGGTTTCTGCAGGGTGTACAGAACTCAGAGAACTAATGTTATAGATCTCCCACAACACTTCATGGCAGACACGAGCCAAAACATGTTCTTCATGCATTTTGCAAAGTGAAGGTGTCATGGGCTTCAGAAACATAGATCTTCATCTTTCTCCACAGAAAAACACACTTCTCTTTTTCACAAACAAACCACATTTCACAGCAAGACAGAGGAAGCTCTTTTCATCACAGCAAATGATTGGCCTCGGCAACTTGGTACTCTGCCCTCTGCCTCTAAGGTGCTGCCTTTCCACTGGGTCACTTTAGACAGGATCCTGGTAATCTCAGAAGGACGGGGATCTCACCTTCAATGAGCTTCTCCTCTCCTTCTGGGGAGGCTGCTGGCCTTACTACACTCCATCCCACATCTGTCTATTCAGCTCCTCAATGTCTTTTGAAGGTCATCTGCCTCTTCAGCCTACAGCCTGGCATACAAGCTCCAAGAAATGGATTCTAGGTCTTCACACAACAAAAAATGGGATTTTGTGATTATTTTGGCTAGACAAGGTAATGCTGAGACGAATGTTTAAATGTGATTTTGGAAGCTTTTTTTAGAGATGAGTTATTGCATTCACAGCAAATGGCGAGTTTCTTTATTTTTGCATCACTTGTTCTTTCAAGTGGGTTTGGAATAAAGCAAAATCCTTTCAATTTTATCTTTCATGCTTATTGGACTAACCCGAGTGATTCCCACCCTTGATTTGAAACGCACCCTACAAGCAGCAGTTTTTTACTACTGCTGAAATTAGAACTCATGGAATGTCTCCTGCAGGCTATTATTTTGAATTGTTTCTTTGTCATTTTTGCCTGCCTTTACCAGTAGAGCCCTTCAATTTGTTGATGAAGCAGTAGGTGACAATCTTTTTTCATTATCTATTCCCTATTGACTTTACTTCAGACCCCACTATTCTGTTGGCTATTACTATGCTTTTATTGCTACTTAGGCTAGGGCCCTTTTACGGGAAAATCCTTTGCCTTTTAGCCATCCTTAGGCAGGTCATTATTTTTTTTTAGTTTTATTCAGCAGCTCTTACCTTTTATTTACTTTTAATGACTAGGTTGATTGATTTTGCATTGGTTTTGTGTTTCCCCCAAATTGGAGGGGAGATGTTATTTGGTGTTGGATTTTAGTGTTCCAGGGTGATTAGTTTTCTAGTTTTTTGGTTTTTGCTTTTGAGTAAGGAGATTCAAGCTGGCAACAGGTGAATTTTCTTTGGTATTTTGTTTTGCATTTGCATTTTGTTATTCCCATCATGGCAAGGGGATTCTTTTGTTATTCCCAGTTCTCAAAGGACTAGTCAGCTGGGCACCTTACAGCTTTCACTAGGGGGTTTTGGCCTTCAATAGCATTGTAGGTAGCTACAGCATATTGCATTATCACTTTCTGATTTACTTCCAGTCCCCTTTTGTCTCATCATCTGTAAATGTGGAGGCATGTTGTCCACAGTTTTTCTTTGTCAGTGTTTGCTGGCCTCCCTACCTCTGCTTTGGGATTCTCATCTCCTTACCTCTGCCTTGCTTTGGGATTATATGTAATAGTTAGACTGCAGCTTTATTGGCTTATATAGTTTGTAGCAGTTTTATCCCATAGTATATAGTCAGATGTCTTTTCTCCCTTCCCCTCAAAGTTTCTGGGTGGTCCTTCTGGTGAGGTTTGTTGTGGTGGTGTAGTTATGTATATATGATATTAATTTTGCTACATATTGGGCCTTGTCTTTTTGGGGACGACTGCATTTGTCTTTCTGATTGAGTATAGGCAATGAAACAGAATCATGTAGCGGTTGCATTGCGCGCATGTAAGGTACTTTATGTCTTACCATAACATTCCGTCTGTGTTGTAGATCTTTGTTCATTCATTACTTCCTGCCCTCTTTCCTCCTGCCTGGACTCCTGGTGGACTTTATCTGGTTAGGGTATTTGCTCAGACAGAGCCTTCTACTATTTTTTCTATTACTACATCTGTTACATAGGGGCAGGCAAACTTGATCTGGAGTAACTAGGAGAGGGGCATTATGGGTAGGTCTTAGCTGAGAGTTTTTGGCTGGCGCGAGCTTGGAAACGGCCGTATTGGTTCCAAGGATGGAACCAAGGTCCTAATAGTAATGAATGAACAAAGATCTACAACACAGATGGAACGTTATGGTAAGACATAACTTCTTTTTACTGCTACCCAGAAAACGAGTGCATGTGTCCTGGCATTATTGGGCACATGCATAGATAAAAATCAGTGATATTTTATACACACGCACAAACACACACAGTCACCCATCCATTCCCAGTTTTGCACATGTGGTTGGGGTTATCACATCAACAGTGACCACAATATATACAACACTTGTACCTAGTTAAAAAAAAAAAGTAGACATGTGCAGATGTATAAACCAGTTCCAGAACACTGCATTTGATACAGTAATAGTGTTCTGTATGGGGTTATTACAGCTGACCTCGTGAATTGTAGAAGCTCTCTGCAATGAGTGGAATTGTGATACCTTGTAATACATTTTACAGCAGGCAGAGAGACAGCTAGACCATAAACAGACACAGGCAGACATACCAAAACGAGTTATACACATTCTGCATATGACAGCTGCTTTAATGTCTGACTGGATCCATGACATTCTGCTTTTCATGTTGCTGATCAACAAAGCAAAATAAAGGTATACTTGTGGTGTATTTGTTTGACAGAAACTAACATGAGGGAGGGCTCCAACTGAGGCTGTGTCATTTTTGTGTTGCACATTAAAGCACAGGACAAGTGACAAATACACAGGAGAGATAACATAAACACAGACTGTCAGGTACACAGACATGTACACAGGTGCACAAACAGACACGCACAACCTGATGCATACACTTAGAAGAGCAGATTGCACACTTGTTGCCAGCCATTATAAAGCTCATGATTTCCCTTTCTTGTAGCCAAACCCATTTCTGGTCCTGCAATCATAGAACGAATATGAGCCTATTTTGATGGTCGTATGTTCAAATGGAAATGGTCTCTACTGGCAAACAACCTTTACTTTATCTAGCTCGAGTCATATGCATTTTACTTAGACATGGCAACACTTGAGCATAGATGCATTCACAGAGTCTACTGATATTGCCTGAAAACCAGTCCACTAAGCGATGTCTAAACAAGCAAGTAATCGGCAGACACACAATCCAAATCTGCTAGAGGGCCACAGGCACAAACATTGTACTCTCTGCAGTTTACACCACGGAAGAGAGAAATACGGTAACCTACTGATGAATACAAGTTTTTTTTTCTGTCCTCAAAAACCCTAAGCACTTCAAATTGCAAGGAACAACCAGGTCCTTGCTTCCATGTTAAAAAAAAAAAAGAGAGAGAGAAAGAAAGATAGATTGCCATTGTAGCAAACACCTTTTGCTGCTAGTATACATGGAAAACATTTGACACACTAAAATGCATGCTGGGGAATCTTCATGTTAATGCTAACAGCTCTCCCCACGGCAATCACTGACACACAGGTTAAAACAGCCCTATCCAAAGCCAAAAAAACAGCTTCAGTGGGACCGGATGGTGTCCTAGGCTGTATCTTACACGAGCTCCAAAATTAACTAACCCCTCACCTTAACACACTGTTCAAACTCAGCCTCTCTCTACAGGCTATGTACTCAGAGTGGCGCACAGCAACAGTTATCCCGCTCCACAAAGGTGAGCCACAACGGACCCCGGGAACTATAAGCCTGACTAGCCTGGTCTGCAAGACTGTGGAGCACATCATCATGGAACTCATTAACAGAGACATTGGGAACCTCCTTATATTGGACCCTACCCAGTTTGGTTTTGTTAAGAGCAGATCATGCCTCCTAAACCTGGTGGACTTCTTTGAGACAGGTACCAAGGCTTTAGATGAGGGAAAGGAGGTCCACACAGCCTACCTAGACCTCGCAAAGGCTTTCAACACCATTCCCCATTCTGGTATTATAGACAAGATCACCAACCTGAACATAAACCCCTATGTCACGAGATGGGTTGCCAACTGGCTCATGGATAGAACCCACACGGTGAGAGTTGCAGGCTTTAGGTTCGACTCTAAACCGGTTACAAGTAGCGTCTCCCAGGGCTCAGTCTTGGGACCCCTCCTGTTTGGTATATACTTCTCAGAGGTACAGGCAAGCACAGGAGGACTGTGGCTGACCAAGTTTGCAGATGACTGCAAACTGGGGGCCATAATTGACTCTTCGACTGATACAGACATCCTCCAGAAGGGTCTCACTGAGATGGATACTTGGTGTCAAAATCATGGCCTCAAGCTAAATGCTAAAAAGTGCATAGTCATCCCTTTTGGAAAAAACAAAGTACCCGCGAATTACCACATACGTGGTAGTCCCCTAAATACAGAAAATGTAATAAGGGATCTGAGGACCCAAGTAGATAGTAATCTCTCCTTTGATAATCAAATTGCCAAGGTGGTTAGAAAATCCTTCTATGTGGCCCACCTAATCACAAAAAGGTTCGCATCTAGAACAAAAGAGGTCATTGTGCCCCCCTACTCATCACTCATCAGACCCATCATAGAGTACAACGGCCCCATTTGGGATGTACCTTACAAGACACCTGCAACAGCTGGAAAGACCACAGAAGTACCTCACCAAGAGGATTACTGGCCTCAAACAGATGCCCTATGCAGCCCGACTGAAGAAACTCAAGCTGTACTCTGCTGCATACTGCTTACTCATAGGTGATCTCTGCCAGACATACAAGGCCATGTCCAACCCAGAATTGATGAACATGCTCCACCTAAAAAAAAAAACAAATCCCTGAGAGCCACACGCTCTAGGGATCTAAACCTCACCACAACGATAAATAGGATGTGCTGGAGGGATAGATTCCTGTCCCAGAGACTCCCCATGCTTTGGAACAGGATTTCAATCTACATTAGGCAGAGCCCTTCACTAACCCTCTTCAAGAGAAACCTTGACGAGTGGATGGGAAACAGAAAATTTATCCCGGGGATCACTGCAGTGGCTCTGCTGGACAGAGGCACTGGGAACTAATGGCTCTGCTGGACAGAGGCACAGGGAACTAACCTAAGGGGGTGGCGAAAGCCACTGCATTCTGGCTAGGCTTATAGATGCCCTTGGGCAGATAGCCTAGTACTTACCTATGAACATATGAACTTATTTCTTTGTCTGCTGCAGCGAATCCTATCCCTTGCATCACTGAAGTGGACCTGCTTGAGGGCAACTTAGACAAGTTAAAAAAAAAATGGGAAAAGTTTGCAATTGCGGGGTGACATCACACAGCCTTGCTGGCATCTGCGAGGTACTGAGGAATAAACGGAGGAGAAGAAGAAACCTACGGCTGTTGCTTGCAGGCCCTTGTTCACTAGGAGAAAATAGGGGGCTCCCTGCAGCCCTGGGTTCTGTGGGTGCCTAACGCCAGCTATGGTTGTATGGGAGTCTTCTGTCTTCAAGACTTCCTCCTGTTTGCCTCAGCTGCCAGTGAGTGACACTGCTGTGGTCATTTTAGGTACCTTGGACCACTCATTGATTTCTCTCCATCCCTGTGTTGCTTCTCAAGAAGCTGCGAAGGACTGAGTGACAGGCATGTCCTCTGTGGCTGTTCAGCTGTCCTTGTTGGCGAGGGAGAACCACACTTGTCAGTGGCAGAGGAGCTATGTATGATATTGTACTGCAAAACCATCTCAAGGAGCTTGATTCCTGTGGAATGGACCAGTTTTTTAGTTGGTCTTTTTCTGGGTGTATCCCATGGTAAGAAAACAGAAAGTTAGGCATTTTTCTTATGTTTAGCATATGATAGACAGTAAAGATTGTTTGGGTTTTGCCAAGGGTTTATTTCAAATTGTTAGTCTTCCTTGAATTAAAAAGATATATATTTTCTTCTCTCTCTCTGTTTCTCAGATTCTGGTTCTCACTCTGAGGAACAATAATTGGATTTAAATTGTTACTCAAGTTCCTGCACCACAGGTGGCAGAATCAAATTCTGAGGAATGTTTTTCTTCAGATTTTCCTCCTAAATCTTAATCTGATATCTGTTGGCAGAATGAAAGAAAGAATTTTCATTTGGAGCAAAAAGAAATACCAGAATCTAAGAAAAACAAATCATGTTACATGTGGACTTTCCTCATCCTGCCTTGCCAGCATTAGAGGATGTTTTCTTGGTAGCCAGAAGTTTGCCTGGTAGTCAGCCTCCTACCACAAGAAGGTTGATTAAATGATATAAAGTTCCTTAAATCTGCACATTTTTCTTTTCAAATCCCAGATCAAACCATGCAGTGATTTCTCTGTCAAAACCATCTTCTGACATACATCTTTTGGCAGCTAATCCTATTCCTTTTGACAAGAATGGGGAAGCATTTGATAGGTTTGGGAATAAAGTTCTCCCACTTCCACTTTAGCTTTTGGAATAATGAATTGTCAGGCTCAGATGTCCAAGTTTCTGATGGCTTCTTTTCCTAATCTGAGAAGTGAATTGCTAATCTCCCTTCTTCAAAGACTGACATCTGAATTATTTAACATCCTGTGTGTCAGGTAACAAAACACTTTTTAAAATGTTCATGTGATGCTCTTGGTGCTGCGTCCATAGCAGCTGCTACTGAGTCTGTGATGAGAAGATTTGCCTGCCTATTTTCCCACAGTTTACCAAGGAATGTCAAGGCTGAGATCAAAACATAGAGGACTAATTAACTCATTCAAGCCTGTAGTATCTTTTTTGTGTATTTCGAGATAACACCCATAGCTCCTTATGGTGTCCAGACGTTTATTGGGTTTGGCTTCTTTAAATGACTTGCCAACAGATAATAGTGTTATAAAGGGCAAGGACATATTAACAAAATTACACTAAGATGATTGTCTACAGTGCCCTGTAGTGGAAAATGTAATCTGTTTGTCACTTGTAATCTGTCACTTATTATTCATATTTTCATATTTATATTCATTTTTTTGTAACGGAGAAACCTACATGATATTGAGGGTTATGGTGTGAAATGTCATGGTGGGAGATATAAACATACACTTGTCAGTGAACATTTGTTATACACTGTACTGGAGATATTTCTGTTGGTATTTATAAAAATAAGAAATATTTCCATAAGTACTTAATGCTTCAAAAAACAGGTAACTTACCATCTATTGCAAGACATCAGATGAAGCCTCAAGTGCTGAAGAAAACTGTAATTGATATTTGCGCTGCAAGTTGCACTTCTTGAGAGATATTCAGTGTTAATGTGTACTGCTAATTATATTGTGAGGCATATGTTTTCATATTTCTGTAAATATCTCAATAAACAAGAACTGAGAGAGGAATTTTTTATGTGAAAGCTTATGTCTGGTTAACAGAAGTGTTTTAACATTATATGCTTAGCTTATATAGTTTCCAAGATAAAACAGTTTATGAAAGTTCAGAAAAAATATAATTCTGGGTTTGTGTGCATTGTAATATATTACATTATTTATGGAAATTACTATGAATCCAGCGAGTATTTGCCATGTAAAGAATACTTTTTACTGATAACATTGCATTGTTACAATTTATAATAGCTGTTTTAGTTCACAAAATATTTGTTTGTTATTGTATGCTTTTTAAGTTGAGTTTTCAGAAAATGCTCCAGAATGCAAGGATGGATGTAGGCTGCTAGAGGTATGATATTCCACACCACATAGGTGTTGAGTCAGGTCCAACAATGCCAGATAGGTGTTCATCGTGTTTCACTGTTGCAGTCATTACACTTGGGTTATCCTGCTGGCAGGTTGCCCTCAGTCGGCCTGAATTCCAAAGTCTTGGGTCCTGCGTCGGTTGCTGTTGCCCCTTCCCTGACATCAGGTCGTCAAGGGCATAAAACATGCAGCCGACGCCATTTTCTTCAGTCTTTCTTGCCACGCTGTGCCAGAAGCAGAAACAGTTCGCAAGTGCCAGTCGGCCGACTCCTGAGATTTTCATGTTCGAGTTTCAGATCCGAAGTCTTCATTAAAAGCTAAATACCCCGTTGGGGAAACTTTTTTCTTGCTCCGGACTGATGTGAGAAAAAGTTAATAATTGTATTTCTTGTGGAAAGCAAATACCTCATAAGGACTTTCATTCTTACTGTATTCCTTACCTAGGCCCTGACCACGACGTTTCAAGTTGTCGGTTTTGTGCTAGATTTAAACAACGCACTATTAAGCGTCGGTACAGTTTTGCGCTAAGCTATTTTGGGCACAGATTTAATTATACAATGTCGTCGGATAGCCATCCGACTACCGGAGTTCACAAAAAGCGCAAAGAAAAAGAAAAAGACAGGCAACCGAGGTCCAAAACCAACAACGAGGCTTCTCCTAAGCCAGTCACCGGTTCACCGGTTCTCAGTGAGGCGCCTTCGCAGCCCTTGACGCCCGCTACTTTAGAGTTGCATGCCGCTACCGACTCCCACGTGGAATCGGTCAGGCCGCTGGAAACTCAAGGTATTGGAGCCTCGGAGACAATTCCCTCAGATGGGTCCAGAGCCGCTGAGCAGGCATCAGCTTCTGAGGGTGTTTTCAGACCTAAACAATTATACATTAAACCAACTACAGCTTCAAAGGCAAAGACTAAAGCACCTTTAAAGGCAAAGAAACAAGTTCACCAGCCACATGGACAGGCCTCCATGCCCAAAAAACAGATGCTCAAAATGGCCGAAGACTTAATTACCCTTATCAGGGGTTCCCATCCCCCTCCTGATAAGAGGCCTAGGCAAGAGACAGACTATGAATCTTCAGATCAGGTTTCCATTTCCTCAGATTCCTCTTCTGATTAGGAATATTCTCTTCCCCCCTATGAGGATTCTGATGCTGAAGAGTCTATTCCTTCAGCTTCTCCTCCCGAGGACTATTCCTTTGGGGAAACCTTGCATACCATGAGGGAGCATTTCCACTGGGAGAGCCAAGATTTTTCATAATCTAAGAAAAGGCTCAGGGACTTCCTTCTACTACCTCAACACACGCCTCTAGCTATTCCACCTGTGTTAGACATTGTAGATGATGTGTTTTCAGAGTCTAGTCTGACCCCTGACTCCTTACCTCCAGCTCCTGTTAAGCCTGACAGATATTACAGGGTTCCCGACTCTCATAAATTCCTTTTTAAAAACCCTGTTGCAGACCCCAAAGGAGTTAAGGCTTCCGCTGCAAGAAACCCTACCCCCTCTGACAGAGTTTCTAGGGCACTGGATAGATGGGTAAAAAAAGATTCACACATCTGTTACCTTGGCTATAAGTGCCTTAAACTGCCAGTTTCATATGCTCAAATATCAGCAATATGTCATGACACTGCTGAAACAGAAAATGTTGGTAAATTCTGAATGTACAGAAAACAAAGAAATGCAGGATTTATTGCATGCAGCTTAACAAGTTGGAAAGCATACTTTGCAATGTGGTTTTGATTCTCTGAAGGCCTCCTGCAGGGCCGCTGTTACGGGTTCTGTAATTAGGAGGCATACTTGGTTAAAGGAATAAAATCTGCCTGATCATGTCAAAGCTAAATTATTAGATGCACCATTACAGCATGATACCTTGTTTGGTGTTAAGGCAGAAGAGGTGTTAAAGAAAATGGAGGACAAAGCTAAATCTATGCAAACGGTCAAAGATTTTTTTACAAGTACAGCCACCGAGGTTTAGCATACACTGGCCTACAAAGAATTGGTCCTTTCCAGTGTCAGACCTCAAAGGGGCAGATCCAGACCCCCTAGAGGCAGATCCCAGCCGCAAGGTTCGTACAGGTCTGAGCAATGGGGTGCTTCTACCTCCAAAAGTGTAGAAGACAAATCAAAACCATACAGGAAACCGTCCCAGTGACTTCCCCCTGCCTGCACCAAGCACTTATCTACTGGCAGCACCCTTAGGGGGAAAAATAGCACTTTTTTCTCAAAATTGGCACATTATAACCCAGGACAAATGGGTTCTAGACATAGTGTCACAAGGCTACAAGTTTCAATTCCATACTCTACCAAGGGCAAACGGTTGGCCAGACCTGCCAAAAAATCAATGGGCAGAGGCTCAAAATCAAGTCTCATCCCTCATGGACATGGGGGGGCTAAACAAGTGCCATAGCAAGAGCAGGGACAAGGATTTTACTCGACTGTTCTTGGTACCCAGAAAGGACAAAGCATGGAGACCAATACTGGACCTATCTATTCTAAACACTTTCCTGGATATACCAAAATTCAAGATGACCTTGCAGCAGCTTCTGCCCATGCTGGGCAGAAAGGCTTGGCTCATCACTTTAGACTTAAAAGAGGCATACCTGCATGTCCCAATCAGACAATCATGCAGAAGATACCTCAGATTCAAGGCTGGTACAAAGCATTACCAATTCTCTGCACTGCCCTTTGGCTTATCTACTGCGCCCAGGGTGTTCACAAAGTGCCTGGCACCAGTAATTGCTTTCTGCAGACAAAGAGGAATACAAATATATCCTTACTTGGACGACTCCCTCATTCAAGCAGAGAACAAGGACATTCTACTACAGCATTTGGCATTTGTGAAAAGACTTTTAACAACGAAAAGAAATGAAAACTAGTACCCTCTCGAGAGATAATATTCCTGGGTGCAAGCTTAAATACAACTGCCCGGATGGCTTATCTCACGCCAGACAAACAAAGGCAACTGACTACCTATTTCAAGGAAATGGCAACAAAGGCCCAGTTATCTGCAAGAAATATTCTGCAGGCTTTGGGCTTCATGGCATCCTGCATTCTACTAATTCCATATGCAAGACTGCATATGAGGAAACTTTAATGGTACCCAGAAAGTCTCTGGACACAACATTGCCACAGCTTGGAAACAATGATTACTCTCATTCCCTGCCTGCAACAGGAGTTTCGATGGTGGGCAAAGGCTTGTCACCAAAACAAGGGACAGCCATTCTCACTACCCCCAGCCAGGCAGAACCTAACAATGGATGCATCAGATTATTCCTGGGGGGGCCCACATGGCAGGAAAAGGCATTCAGGGCACCTGGTCCACAAATCAAATGCATCTACATATCAATCAAAAAGAGATGCTAGCTGTTCAAAATGCCCTGACAGCCTTCAAGGATCTAATTCATCTGGGACAACTACTGATAAAGACAGACAATACCACGGTCATGTGGTACATAAGCAGGGGAGCACACATTCTTACCCCCTTTGCAGACTAGCCATGGCGTTATGGGACACAGCATTAACTTACCAAGTTCATCTGCAGGCACAATTCCTGCCAGGAAAAGACAATACTCTGGCAGACGAACTAAGCAGAAACCTCATGGAGCCCCATGAGTGGCACCTGGATCCTCAAGTCTTCAGCATTATAACAAAGAAATGGGGACACCCGGACATAGATCTATTTGCCTCCCATCACAACTATCAACTAAAAAGATTCTGCACAAGGACTTATCACAGACAAGCATGGAAAGTGGACACCTTATCTTTCAACTGGAAAAACCTGTCAGTATATGCCTTTCCCTCACTGCCTCTCCTCCCCAAGGTACTCCTAAAGGTGAGACAGGAGAAACCAAAAATGATTCTGATTGCCCCAGACTGGCCCTGCCAGTACTGGTATCCCAGCTTAAGAAACTTGTCTCAATGCTCAGCCTGGACCTTACCTCAAATACCTCATCTACTGTCCCAACAAAACAGTCAGATTCTGCACAGCCAACTCAGGACTCTAAACCTGGCAGCATGGCGGATAATGTAGCCATACAAAGCATACCTCTCAGTAAAGCTGTGATGGATGTCATTTTGGAAGCCAGAAGGCCTAGTACTAGAAAATCCTATGCTGGAAAATGGAAGAGATTTTGTGCTTTAACCAAGCTCAAGGAACTGACACAGCTGTACCAAATATGCCTCAGATTTTGCAATACTTAACTGAGATGCTGGACAAAGGCCTATCTTTCTCATCAATTAAAATTCATGCCTCTGCCATTTCGGCTCATTACAATACAGAGCCACCACTCTTTTCCCATCCTTTATTAAGGCAGTACCTCAGAGGAGCCAAAAATTTAAGGCCTCCAAGGAGATCGCAAATGCGTGCATGGTACCTCAATTATGTCTTGGAAAAACTCACCCTACCTCCTTTTGAGCCAGCTGCTACTGTGGATATAAAGTTTTTATCTTGGAAAACAGCTCTGCTCTTATCAATAACTTCTGTAAGACGAGTGTTAGAGCTACAGGTTCTCATGGCTGTGGAACCTTTTATCATTTTTTATCCAGACAGGGTCTCTCTGAGGACAAACCCTACATTTATACCTAAGGTGGTGTCCAGTATAGCCCTTAACCAAACTATTAATTTGCCAACTTTTTATCCAAATCCACAGAACAAGGGGGAAATTTTTTTTACATTCTTTGGACGTATACAGACAACTTAGATTCTATTTGGACAAAACTAAAGTTTTCAGAAAGACAGAACAATTACTAGTGACATATGCTGCAGGATCACAAGGAAAGGCTATCTCCAAGCAAACTATTTTAAAGTGGATAGGTCATTGCATTTGTTTCTGCTACTCTCAGCATGGCAAGCCAGTGCCTAGGGGCATTAGGCCAAATTCAACCAGAGCTGCAGCCACTTCTGCAGCCTTTCACAGGGGAGTACCAAAACAAAGACATTTTAGAGGCTGCGACTTGGAGTTCAGTGCACACCTTTACAAAGCATTACAATCTGCCACTTTACTCTAAATCCAGAGCAGGCTTTGCCACTGCAGTTCTGCAGGGCCTCATAGCCGCTCCTAATGTTTAGTTCCAGCCCCCCAACCATAGCTTTGGGACTCTACCCAAATGTAATGACTGCAACAGTGAAAAACGAAGAACATAGTACAGTTATGTACACAAATGTAGATGCTCGCGTGTATTCACTGTTGCAGTCCAGGTTACCCACCCGCCATCCCTCTTATTTCTGCTGGAACTTATCTTTACTTCTCTGATCTATACAACCTATGTGGCGTATTTGCTTGTAGATGAAGGTAAAATTTATTTTGGTGCATGTATGTTTTATATATA
The DNA here is from genome assembly GCF_019279795.1 of Protopterus annectens. NCBI lineage: Eukaryota > Metazoa > Chordata > Ceratodontiformes > Protopteridae > Protopterus > Protopterus annectens. The sequence goes on along the minus strand of NC_056738.1, from coordinate 46,610,167 downwards.
TATCTAGCCTACCCTTTTGGAGGCACCTGACGTCTGGGGCAAGCAAAACTGAAGAAAATGGCGTCTGCTGCATCTTTTATGCCCCTGACGACCTGACGTCAGGGAAGGGGTGACAGCAACCGACGCAGGAGCCAAGACTTTGGAATTCAGGCCGACTGAGGGCAACCTGCCAGCAGGATTACCCAAATGTAATGACTGCAACAGTGAATGCACTCGAACATCTACATTTATGGTAAGTGTACACAACTGTACTTTCTCTGCACTGCCCTTTGGCTTATCTACTGCGCCCAGGGTATTCACAAAGTGCCTAGCTCCAGCTATTGCATTTTGCAGACTAAGAAATATTCAAATATACCCATACCTGGACGATTGTCTAATTAGGCAGAAAGCCAGGACATACTTTTGAATCATCTGGCCTTTGTACAAAGGGTTCTAACTTGTCTGGGGTACACCATAAACGAAAAGAAATCACACCTGGTACCCTGTCAACAAATTATATTCCTGGGAGCAAGGTTGAATACAACTTCCCAGATAGCTTACCTCACGCCAGAGAAACAAATTAATTTGACAAACTACTTCAAACAAGTGGCCACAAAAACCCTGCTATCTGCAAGACGAATACTGCAAGCCGTGGGGTTCATGGCCTCCTGCATTATTCTAATTCCATATGCAAGACTGCATATGAAGAAACTACAGTGGTATCTAAAAAGCCTATGGTGTAAACATTCTCAAGACCTGGAAACAATGGTTCCTATTATACCTTGCCTATGCCTAGAGTTCCTTTGGTGGGCAGAGGCCCCCCACCAAAACAAGGGACTACCTTCCACACAACCCCCTGCCACCCAAACCCTAACAACAGACTCATCAGACTATGTATGGAGGGCTCACCTGGCAGGGAAGTGCATTCAGGGCAAATGGAACCCAAGTCAAATGCACCTGCATATCATTCAAAAAGAAATGTTAGCTGTACAGAATGCTCTGACAGCCTTCAAGGACCACATACTTCCAGGACAACTAATGGTAAAGACGGACAACACCACTGTTATGGCGTACATAAACAAGCAGGGGGTACACATTCTTACCCCCTCTGCAGACTAGCCATGGCATTGTTGACCACAGCCTTGAGCTACCAAGTGCACCTGCAAGCTCAGTTCCTGCCAGGAAAATTAAATACACTGACAGACAAACTGAGCAGAAACCTCATGGACCCACACGAGTGGAAACTGGAACCAAGGATTTTCAACATGTTGACAAGCAAATGGGGGAGCCCAGATATAGACCTGTTTGCCTCTCCCCAGAACTACCAATTAGACAAATTGTGCACAAGGACTCCCCACAAACAAGCCTGGAAAGTGGATGCTCTGTCCTTCACCTGGAAAAACCTATCAGTCTATGCCTCCCCCCCTCTGCCTCTGCTCTCCAAAGTACTACTAAAAATCAAACAGGACAAACCAAGGATGATTTTTATTGCTCCAGACTGGCCGCGCCAACACTGGTACCCCCTTCCTGCGCAGTGTGTCACAGTTATCTCCATGGCACCTGCCTCTGACTCCCTTTCCTGCTGTCTCAGCAGGAGAACCAGATTCTGCACCCTCAGCTTCTAACACCGAACCTTGCAGCCTGGCTAATTACTTAATCTCTCCTTTACCATCCCTCAGCAAACATGTGATGGATATAATTTTAGAGGCAAGTAGGCCTAGTACTAGAAAATCTTATGCGGAAAAATGGAAAAGATGCTGTGCCTGGAACCAATCTCAAGGGATGAGCACAGCAGCGCCCAATTTACCTCAGATTTTACAATACTTAACTGAGATGCTTCGCAAGGGCCTATCCTTTTCCTCCATTAAAATCCACACCGCAGCCATTTCAGCTCATTATAACACAGAAACTCCCCTCTTCTGTCATCCACTGCTCAAGCAGTTCCTCAGATGGGCCAGAAATTTGAGACCACCCAGGAGAGCTCCAACCCCAGCCTTGGACCTTAACTTTGTCTTGGAGAAACTCACTCTACCTCCTTTCGAGCCAGCTGCTACTGCAGACTTAAAATTTCTTTCTTGGAAAACAGCTTTCCTTTTAGCAATCACTTCAGCTAGAAGGGTATCTGAATTACAGGTCCGTATGGCAGTAGAGCCTTTTGTCATCATTCATGCGGACAGGATGTCCCTCCGAACCAATCCATCCTTCATGCCCAAGGTGGTTTCCAGTGTGGCTCTTAATCAGTCCATTCATTTGCCAACCTTCTTTCCCAATCCACAGAATAAAGGGGAATGGATACTGCATTCCTTAGATGTGCACAGACAACTTTGATTCTACTTGGACACGACTAAACCTCAAAGGAAATCTGAACAACTGCTGGTGGCATTTGCTGGAGAGGCAGAGGGGAAGGCTATTTCAAAGCAAACCATTTCTAAATGGGTAAGCCATTGCATTCATTTCTGCTGTAAGCACCATGGAAAACCTATTCCCCAGGGGATCAGACCTCACTCCACCAGGGCTGCATCTACCTCTACAGCCTTTCTCAGCGGCATCCCTGCCAGGGACATTCTAGAAGCTGCTACCTGGAGTTCTGTACATACTTTCACCAAGCATTATCATTTGCCAATTTTCTCTAAATCCAGAGCTGGCTTTGCCACTGCAGTCTTGCAGGGCCTTATAGCTGGCCCTAATGCTATCTAAATACCTCCTCCCAACCATAGCTTTGGGAATTTACCCAAATGTAATGACTGCAGCAGTGAAACATGAAGAACATAGTACAGCTGTGTACACTTACCATAAATGTAGATGTTAGAGTGTATTCACTGTTGCAGTCCTAGTTACCCTCCTTCCAGCCCCCTAACCTCGTTTGGCTATACCTCTGCTTTCCTTTACTGTGCTTAAAAGTCTTTTTGATGTATTTGCTTTTTTGTTGGAGGTATATCTTTGTGCTTTTATACTTAATTGCCTCCCATTAGGGGGACACGTGACATCTGGGGCAAGAAAAACTGATGTAATGGCATCGGCTGCATGTTTTATACCCCTGACGACCTGACATCATGGAAGAAGTGACAGCAACTGAGACAGGACCCAAGATTTTGTTAATCAGGCTGACTGAGGGGTACCTGCAAGCAGGTAACCCAAATGTAATGACTGCAACAGTGAATACACTCGGACATCTATATTTATGGTAAGTGTACACAACTGTACTTTTTTGGGATGTCTTCTGGGTACATTACTCATGATGGGTTTCCTTCTTTGAGTTTTACAGAGAACAATTTCAGATATTCTCCAACTAGTCTGTGACTTCTGGCAGGGAATATTTTTGTATTCTGGATTTAATGGCCTCTGTAATTCTTATGATTCCTTTGGACAGACTTCACATGAGGACAATTCAGTAGTTCCTCAAATCAGTTTTAACCCACACCAGAATCTGTATCATGTCAGATTAAAGTAATGGAGATTGTAAAATAGGAGTTACGAGTGGGTGGCCAGATTATCTCTCATCCCAGGTCTCCTCTTCTCCTTTCCAGCCCTTTTTCAGTCAATAAACAGATACCTCAGGCATCGTTTGGAGTGCTGTTTATAAGGGGATGATAATTCAGCATCTGTGGAACAAGCAGGACAGACTGAATTCCGCAAACATTATGGCTCTAAAAATATTCCTTGATCTGTAAGTCATCTTTGGGTTCCAGGCCCCCTATTAGTAATCACGGATAACACTTTAGTAATGTGGTACATAAACAGGGGGAAGCAGATCCTGCCCTTTTTGCAGACTAGCTGTGGTAGCCTAGGAACTAACAACTCAAAACCATCTATCCCTATAGGTACATGCATTCTATCAGAGCATAATGTTGTTGCAGACAAGCTGTGCAGGACTGGGACAGACCCTCATGAATGGAAGTTGAACCCAGGGGACTTTTAAGAATTGATCCCCAACTGTGTGAACTCCTCAAGTAGATCTGTTTGCCTCCATTCACAACAGACAAAAGAAATTCTCCTCGAGGTCTCCTTGCACAGATGCCTTTTCCTTTCCACGAATAGAAATGTTTCTGTATGCCTTTTCACCCTTTCCTCTGGTAACCAGGGTGATTGCCACAAGCTTCCTTACAGGATTGTCTTACTCACGCTGGAGAAGGTTTGTTTGATATACCCAAACCTTCATTTTCTTCAACTTCGTGCTTGGATGATAGAATTTTAATAGCTTTTATGCACATTTTCTAAGGAAGTACAACAAGGAGGCTAAGACTAGAAAGTCATAATGGGCGAAGTGGCAAAGACTTTATAGTTGGTGTCAGAGTAAGAACCAGGATCCTTTTTAGGTCCAGTTGCCTCTGGTTCTGCAGTATTTGAGTGAATTAATATCCATTGACTTTTCTTGCTCTTATGTCAGGATTCAACTCTTGACCATCTCTGCTTGGCTGCCCATGGATCCCCCCTTTCTGCCCTGTCTGAAGTGAAACAGATCTAGACATGAGTTTTACATATCCACCGACCTAGAAGACAGATTTTTTTTTCCTGAGATCTTAATTTTGTACTGAAGGAACTTATACTTTTCCTTTGGAATCTGCTCATAAGGCTGATTTTAAGTTCTTATCTTGGAAGTCAGTGTTACGCATTGCACTGACTTCTGCATAAAGAGTATCTAAGTTACAAGCTCTTACTGTGATTCGGCATAATCCTGCCTTTCACAAGGATAGTGTAACTTTGAGAATAAACCATTTATGCATAAGTCAGTTTCAGAGTTTACCTTGAGCCAGGCTTTATATCTCTTTGTTTTCTATCCAGAACCAAAAAAATAGAGAAAAACAGTTTTATGTACACTGGATAGCTACTGGCAACTCAAATACTGCACTGACAAGACAGAAACCTTCAGGAATTTTCATTAACTGTTATGGAAAGAAAAAGGAAATCAGTGTGAAAACAGAACATTTCTAAATAGTTTCCCCTTGCTAATGCCTTTTTTTTCTGTTATCTTAGCACAACATTTACAGGCAGGATCAAGGGTCACTTTACCATGGTTTTGGCTACTACTTTGGCATTTTGTAAGGGAGTGGACTCTGGAAACGTACTAGAGGCAACAACTATATAATCCGTTCACACTTTTGCCAAACACTAAAAATTAAAGTCTTTCTTTAGGTCCAGATCATACTTTGCTAGGACTGGACTCTATGAACATTCTTCCTCCTCTCTTTCTTTCTAAGCTGTGGTATTTTATCCATATAACTGAGGCTTCTGCAACAGTGATCTGTTCAAACATCCGCTGTTATGGAACTGCTTGTGCAACTGTACTTTCCCTAAACCAGGGGATGATGTCAAAGGTGAACCCAGATGCCCAGTTCCTCACAACAGACTTTGCAAATCTGGCTTGGGGGCTCATTTGCAGGATCTGAGAGTCTGGAGAAGTTGAAACAGGATATTGTGAAAGAAACCTATCAACGTAAAAGAGATGTCAGTAATACTAGCCAAGAAAGCCTCCTGACCACTTTGGTAGCAGGCAACAGTAGAAGTCTAGCAGGCAATACCACAGTGATATACATCAGTAAACAAGTGGGGGATTCCAAGATAGTGGCAGACTGAGCAACGTATTGATTAGAGCTCACCCATTGTGAAAGCCAATAAATTGCTAAATCCAGTAACCATTAACCATTTTGCTAAAATTCAGTTACTGGCTCATAGTAGCGCTGCCTGGCTGGCAACAAAGAAGACATTTTGAAAAAGGGAGGAAAAACCTGTGGATGGGGGAAGTGTGTCACAGCTGTTCAGCTAAAAAACATTCAGTAACTGGACTGGTGTTCTCCAGCAGGATTTATTAATTGAGAGCACATCATGTGAATGCTGTAAATCTGATCATCTACAAGTATCCAAGACCTGTACTAGTAAAGATGGAGTCCCACCCAGAATAAGAAGGAACTGTTCCTTACAAGACTATGTCAAAAGGGAAAGTATTAAAATTGGTGCCATGAGTATGTTCGGAGAAATGAATGTTCACTTTATCCTATGCAGAGGAAAATCAAGTGTATTCCATCAGTCAGTGGTTATTGAGAGGCAGGTGTGAGATTCAAGATTCCATGTCCAGTTGTTTTTGGAATATTTTTCTAGAAGGATTAAATGCATTTCTGGAAGCAGAAGTGACTGTCGAGGGGGAAAAATAGATCTAAGGTTGTCCTTTTCATTATTCATCACAAATGGGTCTAGAAGTCGATCCTCAGATCCAACTCGACCGCATCTATAAGAATTTGGATCTGAACCTCAAGCTCCTCCCTCTACCCAGGATGCTGTATTCCTCCCAACTCCTCAGATGTTGTTTGCCGCCATAGGACGAACGATCCAATACTCGAGCTGCAAGAGAGTTGTTTTGTTGTTTTTCTGCCTTCCTCTTGAATATAACTATTTTTTTCTGGTTGATATTAACATTTTAACTGCTTTCTTTTCTCCCTTCAGTTTTCCCTGGCACCAGGGTCTTCTCTTTTCTGTCATGCTTCTTGTTTTCTAGTACCATTCTTGGTAAGTTGGCCTATTATAGTTTGCTGTAATTCTTTTTATAGCTAGAGAGATGTATCTTGTTTAAAAAAAAAAAAGAGTTGTGTTTTAGTATGACTTTTCTGTTTTAGTGTAACCTTTCTTAAGGTTTCATTTTTTTGGCTGTTTAAATCCCCTTTTTCTCTTCAGGGTTTACTTCTTTCTTCCCTTGTTCAGAATGTGCGAAAAGCAAGAGAAATTTACCAGTTTCAAAACGTGCACTTCTTGTGGGCATAAGATCCCCAATTCTCATGCCCCCAAGAAGTGCGTATATTGTCTTGGATCTGCCCACCTTGACTCGTCTTGCTCTACTTGTGCAACTTTTAATCCTAAAGCACTCTCTGATAGAAGAAATGCATTGATCTTGAAAGGGCTTCTACCAGCTGTAACTGGGGCTCAAACCCCCCTCTAAGACTTTGCAACCTGCCCAGAGTCTAGGAAAAGGCTCATTCTGAGATCCCCCTCGGAACCCACGGAAAAGTTAAAGAAGTTCTCAGATCCAGCATCTTTGGATTCAAAGACCTTCGGATCGACAACATTTTTTTTGGTCTGACTGGTTCAGCTCATGCTGTCAGTTCTCCTGCTCTATCCACCTCCTTGTCGGATACTAAACCCATGGATCCAACTAGCAGAGGACACACACTTGAATTCGTGTGGAAGCCAGTTTCTCCAGACCTGACATTGCAGTTATTTGAGACACTGAGGAAGCATTCAAGGCCCCCATTCACGGCTTTGTCCAGGTCTTCAAGGAGTTTGATACAGGCAGACGTGTAGAGGATGATGTGGAGATTTCTCAGGGCTCAGATCCAGAGAGGGTTCCTCCCAGCTCTGCTCCCTCTTGGATCCATGAGTGCTACTGCCCAGCTAGTTCTTTCTCCTTCTCCGATCTGACCTGTGGGATGTTCTTCGTGTTTCACTGTTGCAGTCATTACATTTGGGTAATCTGCTGGCAGGTTGCCCTCAGTCGGCCTGAATAACAAAGTCTTGGGTCCTGCGTCGGTTGCTGTCTCCTCTTCCATGACGTCAGGTCATCAGGGGTATAAAACATGCAGCTGACGCCATTTTAACCAGTCTTGCTTGCCGCGCGGTGCCTGAAGCAGAAGCAGTTTGCAAGTGCCGGTCGGCCGACTCCAGAAATTTTCGTGTTCGAGTTTCAGAACCGAAGTCTTCAAACTAAAGCTAAGTACCCCATTGGGGAAACTTTTTCTTGCTCCTTACCGATGTCAGTAAAAGTTAATAATTGCATTACTTGTGGGAAGCAAATACCTCATAAGGATTTTCATTTGTACTGTATTCCTTGCCTTGGCCATGATCAAAACGTGCCTTGCTGTCAGTTTTGTGCTAAATTTAACCAACGCACTATTAAGCGTCGGTATGTTTTTGCTTCTAAATATTTTGGTTCAAGATTTAACTACCCTTAAATGTCTGTTAGCAATCCGACTACCGGAGTTCACAAAAAACACAAGGAAAAAGACAGAGACAGACCGTCGAGGTCCAAAACCGACAACGAAGCTTCTCCTAAGCCAAATGCCGGTTCGCCGGTACTCAGTGAGGCTCTTTCGCAGCCCCTGATACCCGCTACTTTTGAGTCGCAAGCCTCTACCGAGACCCATTCGGAGTCTGGTATGCCACGACATTCGCAAAGTATTGAACCCGCGGATGTCTCTCCCTTGGATGGGTCCAGAGCCACTGAGCAGGCACCGGCTTCTGAGGGTTTTTTCAGACCTCAACATTTTTACATTAAACTGACTCCAGCAACAAAAACAAGGTCAAAAACAAATTCTATGTCTAAAAAACGACGCATGTGCCACATGCTCAGGCCCCTCTGCCTAAAAAACAAATTATCAAAATGGCTGAGGATTTAATTACCTTGATCAGGGGTCCCCCCCCCCCCCCGTAAGATTCCTAGGCAAGGCACTGATTATGAATCTTCGGATCAGGTTTCCATTTCTTCTGATTCCTCTTCTGATCAGGAATTTTCTATTCCACCCTGTGAGGATTCTGATGCAAAGGAATCTATAACATCTGCATCTCCTCCTGAGGATTACTCTTTTGGAGAGACTTTGCATACCTTAAAGGGAACATTTTCACTGGGAGAGTCAGGACTTCTCTGAATCAAAAAAGAGGCTTAGGGATTTCCTCCTCCTTCGTCAGCATAGGCCTTTGGTTATACCTCTAGTTCTAGACATTGTTAATGATGTTTTCTCAGAATCAAGCATAGCTCCTGATTCCCTACCTCCGACTCCTATTAAGCCAGACAGATATTACAGGGTTCCTGACACCCACAAATTTCTTTTGAAAAATCCTGCTGCTGATCCTGAGACTATTTCTCAGGGTTCCAAGGGTGTTAAGGCTTCTACAGCCAAAAATCCTACCCCTTCTGATAGAGATTCCAGGGTGCTGGATAGATGGGGTAAGAAGGTTTATACGTCTGCAACCTTGGCAATCAGGGCTTTAAACTGCCAGTTTCATATGCTTAAATATCAACAGCATGTTATGGGCTTACTGAAACAGAAAATTATGTTGATTTCTGATTGTGTGGAAAATAGAGTTACAGGATTTATTGCATTCAGCAGAACAGGTTGGAAGGCATACTTTGCAATGTGCTTTTGATTCCTTGGAGGCCTCTTGTTGGGCCGCTGTTACCGGATCTGTGATTAGAAGGGCATGCCTGGCTCAAGGAGCAAAATCTGCCTGATCATGTTGAAGCTAAATTGTTAGATGCCCCTTTGCAGCATGATACTCTGTTTGGTAATAAGGCAGAAGAGGTTTTAAAGAAAATGGAAGACAAAGCTAAATCCATGCAAACTGTAAAAGATTTCTTGCAAGTGCAGCCACCCAGGTTCAGTAGTCTCTGGCCTACTATAAATTGGTCCTTTCCTGTGCCCAACAGAGCCACTCAGGGCAAACCCAGGCGCTCAAAAGGCTCCAGATATCAATCACAGGGTTCCTATAGGTCAAAGCAATGGGGTGCCTCCACCTCCAAATCTGGAGGAAACAAAGCAAAACCCTACAGTAAGCAGTCTCAATGACTTTCCTCTACCATCTCCAAGCACTTATCTTCTGTCAGCCCCTTTGGGGGGAAAACTAGCACTTCATGCTCAAAATTGGCAGTTAATTACCCAGGACAAGTGGGTATTAAACATAGTATCCCAGGGGTACAGATTTCATTTCCATACATTGCCAATTCCAAACGGATGGCCGGATTTGTGACAAAACCAGTGGCCAGAGGCCCAGAAACAAGTTATGTCCCTCATGGATATTGGGGCTATTCAACTGGTACCAGAAAAGGAAAAAGGACAAGGATTTTATTCAAGACTTTTCCTGGTACCCAGAAAAGACAATTCATGGCGTCCAATACTGGACTTATCGATTCTGAACACGTTCCTGGACATTCCAAAATTCAAAGTGCTGACTTTACAACAGCTACTGCCTATGCTAGGCAAGAATGCTTGGTTAGTAACTCTAGACTTAATAGGCATACCTGCATATCCCAGTAAGGAAATCATGCAGAAGATATCTCCGCTTCAAAGCAGGTATTTTGCATTACCAATTCTTTGCACTGCCCTTTGGCTTATCTACTGCACCCAGGGTCTTTACAAAGTGCCTGGCACCAGTAATTGCATTCTGCAGACAAAGAAACATTCAAATTTATCCTTATCTGGATGATTGTCTCATTCAGGCAGAGGACAAGGACAGTCTTCTTCAACAAGTGGCATTTGTAAAAAGGCTTCTAGCATGCCTAGGGTACTCCATAAACGAAAAGAAATCACAACTGGTACCCTCTCAAATAATTACATTCCTGGGTGCAAGCTTGAATACAGCTACCCAGATGGCTTACCTCACGCCAGACAAACAAATGCAATTGACAACATACTTCAAACAAATGGCAACAAAAACCCAGTTATCTGCAAGACAAATTCTGCAGGCTTTGGGGTTCATGGCATCCTGCATTCTACTAATTCCATATGCGAGACTGCATATGAGGAAACTTCAATGGTACCTAAAGAGTTTATGGAGTCAACATTGTCACAACCTGGAAACAATGATTCCTCTCATTCCCTGCCTACAACAGGAGTTTCTTTGGTGGGCAGAGACATGTCACCAAAACAAGAGACTGTCATTCACTGTCCCCCCTGCCACCCAAGCCCTAACTACAGACTATGCTTGGGGGGGGGGGGCACCTAGCAGGGAGATGCATTCAGGGCAAATGGAGCCCAAACCAAATGTATCTGCATATCAACCAGAAATAAATGCTAGCTGTTCAGAATGCTCTGACAGCCTTCAAGGACTTACTTCATCCAGGACAACTACTGATAAAGACGGACAACACCACAGATCAGACACCATCCCCTTGATGTCTCTACCCCAGCACGTGGTGTGCTGCTAGGCCCAGCTGCCATCCATTAAGGCCTTACGCCCAGCCAGGCTAAGCAGCCAAGACTACTCCTTTGGGGAAACCTGCAGTGCCGCGCGAGTTCAATGGCAGCAGGCAGACAGGATTTCAGACTCAGAAAAGAAACTTTTGGGACCTTTCTGCACCTCCCACAGCACAGGCCTTACCTCTGTTCCTGTCACTAGACAGATGGGGTAAAAAGGTCACACTTCAGCTACTCTCTCTCAGCTAGAGCTTTGTCAGTTTCACATGATAAAATACCAAGGTTTATTGATGAATCTCTTGATAAGAAATATGTATTAGATGATGTAAAACATACAACAGGTTTTAGCCATTCCTCAAAAAAATGTGGCTATGATGCAGGCTTGCTAAATTTTAGATCATCACAGGACACACAGTGATAAGAGCATGGTTCAACCCCCAAGGTTTAGCAGGAACTGGCCCCTAAAAAAGGTCCTTATCAAGGAAGAACGCCCAGGATAATCCTGATAGCTCTCCAAACTAGCCAGACAAACACTGGTACCCACTACTGAAGAGCATGTCTCGGAACATGTGTCAATACAATACCTGCCTGCCTTTGTTAGAACTACACAAACATAGCATCTTACATCCAAACAAAAAAAAACGCGCTGCAACTGACATGGAACAACATCAGCTAGCAGCTAATCCAGAACTTTCCCAAAAGAGTTAAAGACATTATTCTTGAAAATAACCCAAAGAAGGAACAGGATGCTGGAAAATGGAAAAATGGTTTATTTTTTAGTTGAGAGAGGAAAAGAAAGAAAGATATAGATACATTTAATATTCTCTAGAGTTCTTCTTCAACTTCTGGCGAACTTCATTCAGGCCTGTCCATCAGAATCATGCCATCCAGCAGATTGCATCCAGCACTGATCCCACCTTTTGCACCACCCTTTTTCAAGGCTTTTTTCAGAAGGAATCAAGAATGTCGCCTCAAAAATCACAACCCCCAAACCCACCAAACACCATTGTGTGCTAGAAATTTTGACATACCACCTTGAAAAGTTGACACTATCAGACAGACAACACCTGTCATGGAGACACCTGCTCCCTAAAGCTACTGGCAATGGCAATTACAGCAATTACTTCAGAAAGGCAGGCCTTAGAGCTACACCCTTCCTAATCTTCCACCAAGATAGAGTGTCATGAGGACTAATCTACATTTTACCCCAGGTGGTATCCAGGTGTCTTTAAACCAGGCAGGTACACACACGCCTACCTTCTTCCAACCCACAAAACAGAGGAGAATACGCATCTGTGGAAAACAGAGTATAATACGCTACTATACTACTTGAACACACAATAAAAAATAGAGAACGACTTGGACAGAAAGCCTATGCAACAGGAAGAGGAAGGAACTTTTAAAGTGATAAAATCCAAGGAAATGAAGGAAAACATATTTCAAACAGACACCTTCCAAATGGATTTCCATTTCTGAACATACCGGAGCCTCTCATTCTACAAGGCAGCAACACAGGCAGCAACTATACCACAGCAGCAAGGAACATTAATGAAGGCGGCTGTGGACCTCCGTGTTGACATTGCCAAACATTTATTTTTGTGAGCATTATAATTTTCCCGCATGGGGTTTGCCACTCTGCTGTGCTGCAAGGGATCTAAAACTTTTCATAACTCCCTGTCACTCCTTTGTATTGACTGTGGTATTCTACCCAGCCTTGTTGCAGATATATCCATGAAAGGTTTTAGTACAGTTTTGCAGTATTGATAAATGTAGATGTCGATTGTACCAACATAGTGAGTACCTCCTTCCCCCTACCATAACTCTAGGTGTTCACCCTCTAATATTCTTTGTACTGGGGAGTCTTCCTGTGTTCCCTCTGTATTATGGTACATATATAATAGCTATGTTGTGTTTTGTTTGGGGGTATTTTTTGGTGTATGCATTGGTATATATGTTTATTATGCACTTTGGCTACTGGCATCTCTATCCAATTAATAGGAAAATGAGTAAGCTGATGCTTTATGCCTGCACAACAGAGAGGAAACATCTGGGGCAATGAACACATACGAGAAGCAACAGCGGGGGTTTTGGAATCCGGCCGCCGACCAACAGGATGACCTCAGGACAACCCACTTGTTATGACTGCAGATGCTATCCGGATTCGGAATCCTGGTAGGTACAAAACTGTACTTTATGTGGTACATAAACAAGCAGGGGGGGGTTACCCATTCCTACCCCCTTTGCAGACTAGCCATGGCCTTGTGGAACACAGCCTTGACTTACCAAATACATCTTCAAGCTCAATTCCTGCCAGGAAAGCAAAATACTCTGGCAGACTACCTAAGCAGAAATCTTATGGACCCGCACGAATGGAAACTAGATCCACAAATCTTCAGAATGTTACAGAAATGGGGGACCCCCGACATAGATCTATTTGCCTCTCCCCAAAACTATCAGCTGGACAAATTCTGCACAAGAACTCATCACAAAAAAGCATGGAAAGTGGATGTTCTATCCTTCAGCTGGAAAACCTATCAGTCTATGCCTTCCCCCCTCTGCCTCTACTCTCCAAGGTCTTACTAAAAGTCACACAGGAAAAACCAAAAATGATCCTCATTGCTCTGGACTGGCCTCACAAGCACTGATACCCGCTTCTGAGGAATATGTCACACCTTCCTCCATGGTACTTGCCTCAAACACCTCATGTTACTGTCTCAGCAGAACTATCAAATTCTGCACTCTCCGCTCCAAACTCTGAATCTTGCAGCATGGCTAATCAACTAATTATTCAAACCACACCTCTCAGTAAACCTGTGATGGATGTCATTTTGGAAGCCAGAAGGCCTAGTACTAGAAAATCTTATGCTGATAAATGGAAGAGACTCTGTGCTTAGAACCAAGCACAAGGAATAGACACAGCAAAGCCCAATATTCCTCAGATTTTACAATACTTAACTGAGATGCTTGACAAGGGCTTATCTTTTTCTTCAATAAAAGTCCATGCCTCTGCCATCTCGGCTCATAACACAGAGTCTCACCTCTTTTCTCATCCACTGATTAAACAGTATCTCAGAGGGGCCAAAAACTTAAGGCCTCCCAGGAGAACACCAATTCCTGCATGGGACCTCAATTTTGTGCTGGAAAATTTCACTCTGCCTCCTTTTGAACTAGCAGCTACTGCGGATATAAATTTTCTATCTTGGAAGACGGCTTTTCTTTTGGCAGTCACTTCAGCAAGAAGGGTTTCAGGACTACAGGCTCTCATGGCAGTGGAGCCTTTCATTATATTTTACCCGGACAGGGTGGCCCTCAGAACCAATCCTTCTTTTATGCCTAAGGTGGTATCCAGTGTGGCTCTTAACCAGTCCATTCACCTGCCAATTTTTTTTCCCAAATCCGCAGAACAAGGGGGAGCGGATTCTGCATTCATTGGATGTACACAGACAGCTAAGATTCTACTTAAACAGGACAAAATCTCTAAGAAAGTCTGAGCAACTACTGGTAGCATTTTCTGCAGGATCAGAGGGGAAGGCTATATCAAAGCAGACTATTTCTAAATGGATAAACCACTGCATTCATTTCTGCTATTTGCACCATGGTAAACCTGTGCCCAAGGGGATCAGATCCCATTTCACCAGGGCTGCCTCTATTTCAGCAGCTTTTCTCAGGGAGTTCCCAACCAAAGACATTCTAGAAGCTGCTACTTGGAGCTCCGTTCATACTTTCACAAAGCATTATCATTTACCTCTCTTCTCTAAATCCAGGGCAGGCTTTGCCACTGCAGTCCTGCAGGGCCTTATAGCTGCTCCTAATGCTGTTTTGTTCCATCCTCCCATCCATAGCTTTGGGATTCTACCCAAATGTAATGACTGCAGCAATGAAACACGAAGAACCTAGTACGGTTGTGTCCACTTACCATAAATGTAGATGTTCGAGTGTATTCACTGTTGCAGTCCGGGTTACCCACCCGCTATCCCCCATTCTATACCTTTTCTTTCCTTCACTATACTCAAAAGCCTTTATGGTGTATTTGCTTTTAGTTGAAGGTAAATGTTATGTTTCTAAGGTGCATTTATATATTTACAGTTTATTTGTATATATATTGTTGCTCCCCATTTGAGGGGCACCTGACATCTGGGGCAAGAAAAACTGATTAAAATGGCTTCGGCTGCATGTTTTATACCCCTGACAACCTGACATCATGGAAGAGGAGACAGCAACTGACGCAGGACCCGAGACTTTGTTATTCAGGCAGACTGAGGGCAACCTGCCAGCAGATTACCAAAATGTAATGACTGCAACAGTGAATACACTCAAACATCTACATTTATGGTAAGTGTACACAACTGTACTTTCTGAGTCCCAGGATCAAAGATCCCCTAGAGATTCAGTGTTGAATCCAAGGAACCCTCCCTCCTTGACTCTGATAGTGTCCCAGATCAGCTGTGCTCTGATACCTTCTAATCCTAGAGATCGGTGCCGGGTGTGAGGGGTTGGGTTCAGCTCCTACATTGTCTGATTCATCCCTTTCCCTCAGTGCCTTGGCTCTGGACAGCTCAGGTCTGATTCTTTCCAGAGGGTCTGGCTTTGGCCCTTTGACTGCTTTGGCCCCAAGGAAGTGGGGAAAGGTTTCCCTGGCTCCATCAGCCTTTCAGATAGTAGAAAGGGCTTTCTCTTTGCAACAGAGAGCCATCCTCTCTGATCTCAGGTCCCATCCTTCACCCCTCATCAAGTCCAAGCTCTGTGCCCATTATTTCTGCTCCTAAGGGTTAGCCAGTTCCGGGAGGCATCCACACAATTTTCCCAGAGGGACCTCCCCCCTTCAGACACCTGTCCCAAACATCCCACAGAAGAGGTACCTAAGAAAAGAATGTGTAAGAGGAGGCACATAAACTCCCCTGTGGAGTCTCTCATGGATGACACTGATTTTGATGAGGGAGAAGGATCCCCTCGATCGCCACCTGATGACGTCTCATTTGGAGACATCCTGGAAATCTTCAAACAGAAGGGTGGCTGGTCTTCCCAGTCCCCTTCTCCTGAGGAATCGGTGTTCCTGGAAGCTTTTTGGGCTGGCCCATCTACATCTTGGGTTATCCCACTGCTGGATGAACTTATTGAGCTTGTTTCCCACATGGCTTGGGAAGAACTGGACACTGTTGAGTCCATCTCCAAGTGCTTGGACAAGTTGTTAGTTCCCCTTTCAGTCAGACCTCAGTGGAGCAAGGGAGTCCCAGTCGATGCCATTGTGGTGGCAGCAGCCACTAAGAATTAGTTTGATGAACGAAGCTCCTCAGTCCATCCACTGAACAGGGAGTGTAGAGCAATGGACAGGTTTGGAAATTGTGTGTACACCTCAACTACATTCACGCTGGGGGGGGTGAACTACCTGGTACACTTAACCGGTTTGCAGACTGGTTTTGTTAAGGACTTTTCAAATTCTCTCTCTGAATCTGTGTCAGAGGGTGACCTCAAGAAGGTCTCTCCTCAACTGGCCACCCTTTCGTCCATTTCCAAATGCATTGATGAGGCTGATCTCCCATGCAGAGGAGGGTACCTCACGAGCAGCCAGTTTAGATATGTACATTAGGAGACATGCTTGGATGAGGCTATGCAATTTCTCAGAACCTTTTTAGCCATCAAAAAAGAAAATAAAAACAATTCTAAGCTTGTTTCCTGCCTTTCCTGTAAATAATCTAGTCCAGATACAGATTTGCTATATCCAGGACTATATGTAAGCTTCTGAGCCCACCAAGCCTTTCTGTGTTGGAGGGAAGCCTCCTAGCCTATCAGTGGGAGTGGTAAGCACTAGGTAACCTGTCTACCACAAGGAGTGGTTTCTGGCCCAGAAATTGTAGTATATTGGCCGTTTGGGCAGTTTTTCCATCTCTCTCAACTTTCTGGTTTAAAAGCCCACGTTTGCGCTGGTTCCCCACCTTCCCTTTAGCTATTGTAGTCCAGATACAGATTTGCTGTATCCAGGTCTGTTTGTAAGCTTTCGAGCGGTGCTAAAGTCTGCTCTTCAATTTTTCCCTTAGATCTACAAGTTCTCTCACCTCCTGCACATTTACTAGCTTATTAGTGTAGCACTTTACCAGAATTCTTGTAGCAATTATTGTAGCATACAAAAGTGCTACCTGCACTAAACGTTCTACAAGTAAACAGCTCCCGTACTTATTATTAATCCCACCCCTCCAGGCATGTCTAAAGGTAATTTCCCTGTGCATTCTCCTATTAACTTGGTGAACTTGGGCATCCTGAGCAATGTAGCAACTGGCTCATGTACACTGGACTACCCTCTCCTCTTACCTCCCAACATTCAGACTTGCAAGAGATGCACTTATATATATATTTCCAAATTGGAAGCCACGCCCTCTCCAGCCAAGACCGGAATAGCTGGTCAAGAGGAGAAGGACAACACTTGCACCACACCACATGGAACACACAGTCCTCCAGAGCAGACACTAGCACTGCCTTCACATAAAACACAAACCACACACCCACCTACGTGGAGGCTCTCAGTAAAAATCTACCCAAACAGCAGAGACCTCCAAGGCAGAAACGCACTCCACCACCACAACACTAATCAAGAGACACACAACTCTCCTAAACAGTGTGCCATTCAACCAAAGCCCCTAAGGCAAAACAGCATGCCCAACACACTAGTCATAGGTGACTTGATAGTGAGGCACACTGATGTCCCACTCACTAGGTTGAATAAGGAGAAAGTAACAGTCAGCTACCTGTCATGCCGAGGATTTGCCACATAACACATGCACTCGGGTCCCTCAACAACAGGTACAAATATGATTTTGTCATTGTACATGTGGGTGGGAATGACCTGAGACATACCTCCCTGGACTACATGATAAGAGACATGGAGGAGCTCTCGGATTATGTAGCCCAGGTGAGTATGACCCTAGCCCTGAGCAGCATCCTACCATCACCCAGAATGATACCACAGTACATGCAGAAAATGATTGATTTCAACAATTGGTTAAGTTTCTGGAGTCATTATAAGGGGATCCAGTATTTGTTTGCCTGGGATGACATGATTGACAGACCTTGATGCTTTGCCAGAGATGGCCTGCATCTGTCACCCCTGGGCTTCCGGATACTGGCCAAGGCTCGTGCCACCCATCTAGTGCCTTTATTTAGGCGGTGTCTGAAAGACAAAATTACCACTGTAACAGCTACAAAGAAATGCAATCTGAGGGTCATGCTGCTCATTGCTATTAGTCTAAATCTCAAAATGCACTCACTCGAAGCACTCCTTAAAATGGAGAGCATCGACATTTGCGCCGTAACAGAGACCTGGTTAAAGGCAGCAAAAAGCACCCCTGCACTACCAGGCTATAACGCATTCCACACCTTTCGGCCTCAGACCAAAGCTCCAAAGGTGGTGGTGGTTCCATATTCATAAAGGATGTGCACACCTCCAGACTTACTAGCCCAACATAACTCATCTGAGATACTTCAGGTGCAGCTAACATTGGGTAAGACAGCGATTCAGGTCGTAGCCTGCTATAGGTCACCAACCGTGTCCCAAAACTCACACTCCACGTTCAAAAGCACCCTGGAGATTATTAGGATCCAAACTAACACTCATACTGGGTGACCAACTTACCCCTCCATTAACTGGGAAAACTACTCGTGTACCAATACACTTGCTCAACATTTCCTGGAATTCATTAATTCTAATGCCCTGGACCAGCTCATTCTTATCCCCACTAGAGGTAGCAACATCCTTGAACTGGTCATTACTAACATGGGCGGCCGTTGCTCTACACCAACTCCTACCCGGTTAAATCCGACTACAAACTAATCACCTTGGTTCCCATGAATTACCACATTGATGGTAGTCCACTGAACACAGAAGGCATTATAAGAGATCTCGGAGCACAGGTTGACAACAACCTCTCTTTTGACCACCACATTGCCACTGTGGTCAGAAAGTCCTTCTTTGTGGCACATTTTATTACTAAGGGTTTTGCATCCAGGAAGAAAGAGGTCATTGTCTCCCTCTACTCTTCCATCATTAGGGTAATCATTGAATACAGTGCCCCATTTGGCATTTACCTCACTAAACTTCTGCAACAACTGGAGAGGCTGCAAAAGAACCTCACAAAGAGGATTCTAGGCCTTAAACATTTGTCCTACATGGACAGAGTAAAAAACTCCCAACTATTCTGTCTCATATTGCCTACTTAGAGGCAATCTCTGCTTGACTTACAAAGCCATGTCTGACCCAGCTCTGTTAGAAATGCTACATCTAAAGAAATGCCAATCCCTCCACACCACGTGCTTCAGAGACCTCAACCTCATTACCACAAGCAACAGAACATGCTGGAGGGACAGGTTCATAGCCCAGAGACTACCCATGCTATGGAATAGACTTCCCGTACATGTCAAGCAGAGCACCTCACTGGCCCTCTTCAAGAGAAATCTTGATGAGTGGATGGGAAATGGAAAATTTACCCCAGGGATCACTCCAGTGGCTTTACTCGACAGAGGCACTGGGAACTAAGGTCAGGTGGCACGATGCCAGGGTAATCCTATCAGTAGGCTTGTAAAGGCCCCCAGGGCCATTAGCCCTAGTACACACCTATAAACCTATCATTTGTTAGTCCCCCCTTTGATGGCTCCTCTTTGTTCGGACCATCAGTGAAAGACACGCTCACCAGCAGTAAGCAAGAGGAAAAGACCCTGTCTGCCATTGGAATCAAATTTTCTGCCCCTTGGTTAGAAGATGTGGTTCCATAAATCTCGGGGACCTTTTCAGGACTTGCACTGGGATACTTCTTCCAGAGGCAGAGGAGGAGGTTTCAGTGGAAGATGTCACCTTAGAGGCCGAGGGGGTCTGCAAAATCAGGGATGTCCTTCAAGAATGCAACTGCAGTCCTGACATATGGGTTGTCCTGCCTCAGGCAGCCCTTCGGTCGGCCGGATTCCAAAGTCTGGTTCCGGCGTCAGCAGATGTCGCCTCCTCCCCGACGTCAGAGCGGCTGGAGTATAAAGGCATCCGCCGACGCCATCTTCTTCAGTCTTTCTTGCCGCGCGGTGCCCGAAGCAGAAGCAGTTCGCAAGTGCCGGTCGGTCAGCTCCTGTGTTTTCAGTTACCGAAGTCATCTAAAAGCTAAGTACCCCGTTGGGGAACATTTTTTCTTGCCTCAGCCGATGTCAGAAAAAATTGAAAAAGTTAATAATTGTTTGTCTTGTGGTAAACAAATACCTCATAAGGACTTCCATTCTTACTGCCTCCCTTGCCTGGGCCCAGACCACGACGTCTCGGCCTGTGCTTGCTTTAATAAGCGCACACTCAGGCGCCGGGCAGAATTTGCCGAAGACTTTTTTGGCGAATCTTTCGCTTATATCATGCCGTCGGAACAACCGACAGCACAATCTACCAAAAAATGCAAGGACCGGGACCGACATCCTCGGCCCGTGTCATCCACCGATACCACGCCTAAGCCCTCCGCGAGTGCATCTGCCCCTTCGGAAGCGGTAATTCAACCGCCCCAGGCCGACGACACCGCTTTAACGCGTTCTTCAGTCTTGGAGATTTCAACGGTGCCGGTTGTTGATTTTCCTCCAGAAACCGAAGCTCTAGATTTACCCGACACCATTCCTGTGGACAAGGTTACCCCTGCACGTGGGGCAGCTAGGCCTCTGGTATCCATGTCCATCAAGGCCTTTGCACGTGCTAAGGCTGCCAGCCAGGCCAAGGCCCATCCTAAATCTACTTCAGGGCCCTCTTCTGATAGACAGATCATGACTCTTGCTGCAGATCTAATCTCTTATCAGGGGTTCTCAGCCGCACCCAGACAGAGGTTCTCAGCCGCCTGCAGATAAAAGGCCTAGAACTGAGCAGACAGACACCCTGTCTTCAGATGAAGCCTCTGGGGATTCAGAGCACTCAGATACCCAGGAAGAATCCTTCCAGGCCTATGAGGACTCTGATGCTGAGGATTCAATTCCTCTGCCTCCCTCCAGAGGATATTTCTTTTGGTGACGTTCTCCACTCCATGAGAGAACATTTTCAGTGGCAGGGTCAGGAATTTTCTGACTCCAGGAAAAGGCTACGTACCTTCCTTAAGCTACCCCAACACAGACCTTTAGCTATTCCTCCAGTGTTGGATGTCCTTGATGATGTATACTCAGACTCCAGTGCTTCACCTGATTCTCTCCCTCCTGCTCCTGTCAAGCCTGACAGCTATTACAGGGTCCCTGAAACCCATAAGCATCTCTTTAAGGCCCACTCTGTGGATCTAGAAACTATTTCACAGGGCCCCAAAGGAGTGGCTACTTCCTCGGCCAAAAACCCTCTGCCCACTGACAGGGAAGCTAGGTCCCTGGAGAGATGGGGCAAAAAAGTTTATACCTCTTCCACCCTTGCCATGAGGTCACTCAACTACCTTTTTCATATGTTTCAGTACCGGGATTACTTAATGGATGATTTGCAGAAAAAGTTAGCCTCTCCTGAGCCTATAGATAGAAAGGCATTGCAGGATTTGGTTCATAATACTCAGCAGGTTAGCAATAATTTTCTTCAGTGTGGTTATGATGCATTGGAAGCTTCATGTAGGGCAGCCATGACAGGGGCTATATGAGACATGCTTGGTTGAAAGAACAGCCACTGCCAGACCATGTTAAAGTTAAGCTCCTGGATGCACCTCTGGAAAAACAGAAGCTTTTCGGTGCTAATGCACAGGATGTGTTGAAGTCTATTGAGGAAAAGGCAAAATCAGTACAGACAGTCAAGGATTTCCTCCAGGTTCAGCCTCCCAGATTCAGCAGGAATCGGCCTTCAAAGAATTGGTCCTTTCCAGACTCAGACAAGTTTCAAAGGGGATAAAACAGGCGTGCTCGAGGTAGAGGGCAATACCGAGGCTCCTACAGGGGCCGCCAATGGCAACCACCAAATCAGAGAAGTGGCGCAGGGAGTTCAGCTGCACCACAGGGACAATCACAATGACTTGACTTTCACTTTGCCTACCAAGGCTCAAAGAGAAGCACCTCTAGGCGGAAAATTATCCTTATTCTCAAAGAACTGGCACATTTTAACCAAGGACAAAGGGATTCTGGACATAATAGACAGAGGTTACAGGTTCCACTTCCACACCTTACCGACGAGACAAGGCATGCCAAACCTGCCACAAAATCAAAGGGCAGAGGCACTCTTACAAGTTTCAAAGCTGTTACAAATAAAAGCTATAGAAAAGGTTCCTCCTCAGGGACAAGGCCAGGGATTCTATTCAAGACTGTTCCTTGTTCCAAGAAAAGAAAAGCAATGGAGGCCTATACTGGACTTGTCCGTTCTAAACACCTTTCTCATTGTGCCAAAATTCAAAATGCTGACGTTACAGCAACTCCTTCCCATGCTGGGCAAGGGGTCTTGGCTGGCTACTCTGGACCTCAAGGAGGCATACCTGCATGTCCCAATCAGACACAGCTGCAAAAGATACCTCATATTTCTTGCAGGAACAGAGCATTATCAATTCTCAGCATTGCCGTTTGGCTTATCTACTGCGCCCAGAGTATTCACGAAATGCCTGGCATCAGTAGTTGCACATTGCAGACTCCAGGGGATTCAAATATACCCTTACCTGGACGACTGCCTCATACAAGCAGACAGCAAACAAACCTTGATAAAAAACTTGGACTATGTCATTCAGTTGCTACAGGCTTTGGGATACACAGTCAACATTCAAAAATCAAGACTATTGCCATCTCAAAATATTATTTTTCTAGGAGCAAAACTGGACACACAATCACAAATGGCTTTCCTCACAGAGGAGAAACAACAGCATTTACCAGATTACTTCAAAAGCCTAGCAAAACTTACCCAGCTGACCGCAAGGAAGATCCTGCAGGCCCTGGGTTTCATGGCATCTTGCATTCTTCTGATCCCTCTGGCAAGACTACACATGAGAAAGCTACAATGGTACCTAAAAAGCTTATGGTCTCAACACAGCCACAACCTAGAAGACGTAATACCACTCATTCCATGCCTGCAAAGGAATTTTGTGGTGGGCTCAAGCAAGCCATTTAAACGAAGGCATGCCTTTCAACAAAGTTCAAGCAAGTCAAACCATTACAACAGACGCCTCAGATCATGGATGGGGCACATGGAGGACAGATGCATTCAAGGTCAATGGACTCCCACGAAATGCCTCTGCACATAAATCAAAAAGAGATGTTGGCAGTGATACATGCAATAGAAGCCTTTGGAAAATCTCTTCAACAAGGCCATCTGCTAATAAGGACAGACAACACCACTGTCATGTGGTATATAAACAAACAAGGAGGCACTCACTCGTATCCCCTCTGCAGACCAACAATGGCTCTTTGGGAAAAGTCCCTGAAACTGAACATCCATTTGCAATCCCAGTTTGTTCCGGGCAAGGACAATGTTCTGGCGGACAGGTTGAGCAGAAATTTCGTGGATCCACACGAATGGATGCTGCATCCACACGTTTTCTCACAAATAACAACTGCATGGGGAAGACCAGACATAGATCTCTTTGCTTCTCATCTCAGTCACCGCCTGGACAGGTTCTGCTCAAGGACACACCATCCTCTAGCCTGGAGAACAGATGCTCTCTCCTTCAGCTGGAATACCCTAAAAATCTATGCATTCCCTCCTCTACCATTACTGACCAAGGTGTTACTGAAGATCAAAGCAGAGCAACCAAAAGGAATATTGATTGCTCCAGACTGGCCGAGGCAGCATTGGTATCCCTTGCTACTGAGCATAACTCGCACCAAACCGTGGCCCTTGCCCCAATGGCCTCTGCTCCTAACTCAACGCAATTACAGGACTGTTCATCAAAACCTGCAAACATTACAACTGACAGCTTGGAGGGTTCCATGACTTTGACCCATGTCCCCCTCTCCGAAATGGTTCAGGAAATCTTGCTGGAAGCACGCAGACCTTCCACCAGAAAAACCTATTCGGCCAAGTGGAAGAGATTCATCATCTGAATGCCAAAAAGGGCCAGGATGCATCAGTGATGAGCATACCTCAGATATTAGAATACTTGGCAGAAATGTTTCATAGTGGCCTCTCATATTCTTCCATTAAAATTCACGCTTCAGCAATCTCAGCAAATTACAACTGTGACCCACCTGTGTTTTCACATCCCTTGCTAAGACAGTTTCTAAGAGGGATAAAGAATATCAAACCTCCCAGAAAACCACCAGTTCCTGCATGGGACCTCAACTACGTCTTGGAAAAATTAACTCTTCCTCCTTTTGAACCAGCAGCATCTTCAGAAATGCAATTTCTCTCCTGGAAAATGGTCTTCCTGTTGGCAGTTACCTCAGCAAGAAGACTCTCGGGGTAGCAGGCCCTCATGGCAGTACCTCCCTTTCTCATTTTTCATCAGGACAGAGTTTCTCTAAGGACCAATCCTTCATTCATGCCAAAAGTGATATCCAGGGTGTCTCTAAATCAAGCAATTCACCTGCCTACTTTCTTTCCCAATCCTCAAAATAAAGGGGAAAAGCTGCTGCATACTTTAGACATACACAGACAATTACGCTACTACTTGGACAGAACAAAGACCACCAGGAAGTCTGACCAACTATTTGTAGCCTGTGCTGCTGGAGTGCAAGGAAAGGCAGTCTCCAAACAAACAATTTCAAAATGGATTGGACACTGCATCAGATTCTGTTACTCCTTCCATGGAAAGGGTGTGCCAGCCAATATTAGGCCACACTCAACCAGAGCTGTAGCCACATCCACAGCCTTTCTAAGAGGAGTGGCTACAAAGGACATTCTAGAGGCTGCTACATGGAGCTCCGTGCATACATTTACCAAACACTACAACCTGCCTTTATACTCCAGATCCCGAGCAGGCTTTGCTTCTGCAGTCCTGCAGGGTCTTTTAGCTACACCATCCCTTGCTTAGATCCTACCACCCCCAGCTTGGCTATGGTATTCAACCCATATGTAAGGACTGCAGTTGCATTCTTGAAGGACATAGTACAGTTTTGTACCTACCATAAATGTAGATGTCTGATAGATATGCAACTGCAGTCAGGTTTTCCCTCCCTCCTACCCCTCTGCTTTTTTCCTTGGGTCCATCCCCCCTCTCCTTTTTAGCTGGGGATATCTGTTATGGTGTATCTGTTTATTACTGTTGTGCATGTCTGGAATTTTTTGCTTATCCATTCACAAAATTTAGCCTTCCTTGGAGGGCACCTGCCATCTGGGGCAAGAAACACTGAAGAAGATGGCGTCGGCGGATGCCTTTATACTCCAGCCGCTCTGACGTCGGGGAGGAGGCGACATCAGCCGACGCCGGACCCAGACTTTGGAATCCGCCGATCAAGGGCTGCCTGAGGCAGGACAACCCATATGTCAGGACTGCAGTTGCATATCTATCGGACATCTATATTTATGGTAGGTACAAAACTGTACTTTTTATAGATTTCTTCTCTGATGGGCCCTGTCAGCACTCCTGAAGCGTTGCCTGTGTCCCCACCTCTGGAGGCAGTTGGGGATCGTTTTTCCTTACACCTGGATGCGTGGACAAACATTACATACAATTCCTGGGTGCTAAAAGTCATATCCAGAGGTTACTGTATACCCTTTTCCCTTCCACCAACTGTTAAAAGGAAAAAACTCCTTGATGTTCCATCCAGTCAGAGAGAGTATGCAGCTCGGAAAATATAAAAGCTGCTACAAATAAGAGTCATCCAGGAGGTCCCACCCGAACAGATGGGATTCAGAACTTATTCCGACTTCTTTTTAGTGCTAAAGAAAACGGGGAACTTGAGACCAATTTTGGATCTAAGCAACTTGAACCAGTTTGTAAAGAAGTTAAAGTTCCAAATGGTTACGGTTCAGTCCATCCTACCTCTTCTGTGCAATGACGATTGGATATACTGTATAGATCTCCAGTATGTGTACTATCACATCAAAATAGACAGGCACTCCAGGAGACATCTGTGCTTTTGGCTGGGAGCCAGTCACTACCAGTTCATAGCACTGCCCTTTGGGATCACCACAGCTCCCCGGGTGTTCACAAAATGCATGGCAGTGGTGGCAGCTCACTTGAGACTCAAAGGATACTAGGTGTTTCCTTATTTGGACGATTGGCTTCTCACCACACCATCCAGGCATTAACATCTGCAATTCAGGGATTACTTGCTGCAGATCTCCAATGACTTAGACATCTCAGTAAACCATGCCAAAGCAAACCTAATGCCTGCACAGACTCTGAAATTTATAGGAACTCACCTGAATTCTACGACTCAAGTGGCATCATTACCTCTTTGTCACATCACTTCATTGAGAAATCAGTTGCGGGCCGTACTGTCTAATCCGTCCCCTACAGCAAAACTAGTACTACAAGCTCTTGGGTCTATGTTAGCTGCCATTCTTCTAGTTCCTCTAGCAAGATTCTTTATGCAAATCCTTCAGTGGACATTGGCGATGCAGTGGTCCATTCTTTACCAGCTTATATTATTCCCCAGAAGACTCATTCCAGTCTGCAAACATCATGATTGCTGGTGGATTCAGTCAGAACACCTGATCCTCGACAGATCATTCTCACTTCCTCCCCCAATTGCCACACTGACCTCCGACGCTTCCCAATTGGGGTTGGGGAGCATTTTCTCGAAAAGACCAAGTTGCATGCCATTGTCATAGAGATGAGAGCTGTCCTCCTAACGTTGCAAGCCTTTCAGGTCGTTCTTCCTCTAGGGACTATTGCAGTCCACACAGGCAACATGTCAGTGGTCTGGTACGTCAGCAAACAAGGAGGTACTCATTCCTGTCCTTTGTGCAGAGAAGCCATGAGGGTCTGGGAATGGGCCATCTCTTCAGTCCGCTTTCTCATTGTAACACACGTACTGGAGAAAACCAGTGCGCTGGTGGAGAGACTCAGCAGGTCCATTTTGATCCTTTACAAGTGGTCCCTTGATCAAACAGCATCAAATAGGATCTTCAGCCGCTAGGGCCAACCTTTCTGTGATCTATTTGCCTTGCCCCTCAAAAAGTGCAGCAAGTACTTTGCTGTGATCCCCCTCTGGGGGAGTCATCGATGTATGCTCTGTTTCACAATTGCCCCCCGGTCTCCTCTGTGCCTATCCCCCTTTTCCTCTAATTCCGAAGTTCCTACATAAAGCAAGCAGGCTGAAGAGCTCAGTCATTCTCATTGTCCCCTTCTGGCCTCTATAGGTATGGCTTCCCTTTCTCTGGTGTCACTTGAAATATCCTCCATGGATAGTGGAGCCCACTCAGTATGTCTTGTCTCACCCATCAGGAATTCAACATCCCAGTCTTCACAACCCCTCAAGTTCACCACATAATTTTTCCGCTTCCACTGATTGTAAGACTGTCCAGGATTGCTTCTCCAGTTTGTGACATTGCTTTGGTCTCTCCACCAAGAAAGTCTACAGAAGGAAATGAAAAAGATTCTCTGTTTGGGCTTCCAAGCAGAATATTGACCCTTTCTCCACACCTACTTCGGCCATTCTTCTACCGTTAAACTTCATTTGACAGCTAAATCCAACTTCCATGCCAGAGACTAATCATTAACTCTGGCATCTTCCAGATCATGCAATGTTTTCATGAAAGTGGCTTTTCTTCTTAGACACCCAATAAAGGCTCCCCCTCCTCTGTGGGATCTGATGATGGGTGTTCTTCATGTTTCCACTGTTGCAGTCATCACATTTGGGTTATTCTGCCAGGGGTACCAGAGGCTTAGTATTTCTTCTTTGGTTGCTGTCGCTCCAGGACTGACATCAGGTCATCAGTGGTATAAAATAAGGCAGCCAACACCATTACATCAGTCTCTCTTACCGAGGATCCCGAAGCAGAAGCATTTCGCACAAGTGCCGGTCGGCCGCTGCCTGAGTTTTCATTTCCGAATTGAAGCTGAAGTCTTCTAAAGCTAAGTACCCCATTGGGGATCATTTTTTCTTGCTCTAACCGATGTCAGAAAAAGTTAACAATTGTCTCGCCTGTGGAAAGCAAATAACACACCCAAGACTTCCATTCTTACTGCGTCACCTGTTTAGGCCCAGACCACGACGTCCCTCGCTGTTGCTTTTGTGTTTTGTTCAATGCCAGAATTTACGTCGTCGGGCCCTTATTGTATCTAGATATTTTCACACTCAATCCTTGAATTCCAATATGGCTTCAGTAAGCCATGCGACTACCAATCTTCTGAAAAAATGTAAGGATAAAGACAGAGACAGACCGCACAGGTCCAAAACTGCCGACGATGCTTCCACTAAGCTAGCCATCATTTCTCTGGTCCTCAGTGAGGCACTTTCGCAGCTCCTGATGCCCGCTTCTGTGGATTCGCAGGCCACTACTGAGACCCTTTCAGAGTCCGGTATGCTGCGAGATTCTTCTTCAACTAAGGATCCTAACTTGGATGGGTCCGGAGCCGCTGAGCAAGCACCGGCTTCCGAGGAAGTACTTCGCACTACCGATACTCGACACAGACCGACGACTTTCGCGTCTTCAGTTCTTTCTAAAACTACAGAGTTTCTAAGGCCGAGGGTACGAACTACGCCCAAAAAAACAATGACCCAAGCTCAGGCCCTGCTTCCTTGCCTCAATCTCAAATGCTTAAAATGGCGGAAGACCTTATTATGCTTATTAGGGGAAGCCAGGCTACCCCTTCCAAAAGAAAGATACTTGTCCCCAGTAGTTTTATCTGAACAGGAGTCCGATGACTCTGATGCTTCTGAATATGAAGACATGCAAACCCCTCTCTGCTTATGAGGATTCTGATGCAGTGGAATCCATTCCTTCTGTCTCTCCACCAGAAGATTTTTCTTTTGGGGAAACCCTTCATACCTTAAGGGAACATTTCCAGTGAGAATGTCAAGACTATCCTCAGTCAAAAAAGAGACTTGGAATACTTAGATTTACCACAGCACAGACCTTTGGCCATTCCTCCTGTCCTTGATGTTGTGGATGATGTTTTTATGGAATCCACTTTGACTTCTGACACCCTTCCTCTTGCTCCCAGGAAACCTGACAGGTACTACAGAGTCCCTGACTCTCACAAATTCCTTTTCAGAAATCCTACTGCTGACCCAGAGGTAATCTCTCAAGGACCTAAAGGAATTAAAGCAACCTCAGCTAAGAATCCCACCCCATCAGACAGGGATTCCCGAGCTTTAAACAGATGGGGTAAAAAAGTATACACCTCTGCTACTCTTGCTATTAGAGCATTAAATTGTCAGTTCCACATGCTGAAATATCATCAGCATACCATGGAACTCCTCAAACAAAAAATATCTTCCTTTTCTGCTTGTGCAGAAAATAAAGAATTACACAAGCTTATGCATTCTGCAAGTCAAGTTGCTAAGCACAACTTGCAATGTGGCTTTTACGCCCTAGAAGCATCTTGCAGGGCAGCAATCACTGGTTCTGTCCTCAGAAGGCATGCTTGGCTTAAGGAACAGACCTTGCCAGACCATGTCAAATTCAAATTATTGGACGCACCATTGAACAAAGACAGTTTATTTGGCACCGTGGCAGAAGAGGTCTTAAGAAAGATGGAAGAAAAAGGCTAAATCTATGCAGACAGTTAAAGACTTCTTACAGGTCCAGCCTCTGAGGTTCAGTAGGCATTGCCCCTCCAAGCACTGGTCCTTTCCCGACCCCCCCCCCCCCTTCCAGGTCAGCTCAGCCCAGACCCAGGGGAAACAAACCCCCCAGACAGCAGCCCCAGGGAATGCAGAAATCTAAGCAATGGAGTTCCCCCTCTTCTAAAACAGGGAGTGCAAACCCACCCCCTTATGGTAAGAACTCACAATGACTTTACACCTCCACCCCTTACCTGTGCCCACCTGCTTTTGTACCCCTAGGAGGAAAACTCTCCTTCCATGCAAGCAACTGGGCCTCTATTACCAACGACCGATGGGTCCTCAACATAGTGTCCCAGGGATACAGATTTTATTTCCACACTCCGCCAACCCCAAAAGGGCTCCTAGACCTTCCTTCAAACGAGTGGGCAGAGGCCAAAAAGCAAGTCCTTTCCCTGCTGTCCATGAGGGCAATACAGCATGTTCCTGCAGAACAGGTAGGCCAAGGTTTCTATTCCAGAATCTTTCTAGTACCCAGAAAAGGGGGCACCTGACACCCAATCCTCTATCTAGCCATTCTAAACACCTTTCTGGTGATACCAAAATTAAAAATGCTCACGCTCCAGCAACTTCTTCCTATGCTTGCCAAGGATGCTTGGTTAGCCACCCTAGATTTAAAAGAGGCCTACCCACACATCCCAGTCAGGGAATCTTGCAGGAAATATCTACGTTTCAGGGCAGGATCTATGCACTTTCAGTTTTCTGTGCTTCCCTTTGGCTTATCCACTGCTCCCAGAGTTTTCACAAAATGCCTGGCTCCAGCCATTGCTTTTTGCAAACAAAGAAATATTCAAATCTACCCCTACTTAGACAATTGCCTGATTCAGGCAGACAGTCAGGAAAAGCTGTTACAGCACCTGACCTTTGTAAAGGACCTACTGACCTCCCTGAGGTATACTATCAACGACAAGAAATCAAAACTAGTCCCCACACAAAAAATTGAATTCCTGGGAGCAAGCATGGACACAGCATTCCAGATGGCATTCCTTACTCTAGAAAAACAAGCCAACCTGACAGGCAACTTCTCTCAACTAGCCACCAGAACCCAGTTATCCGCAAGGAAAATCCTGCAAGCTCTAGGGTTCATGGCTTCCTGCATTCTACTCATTCCATATGCCAGACTGCATATGGGGAAACTACAGTGGTACCTAAAAAGCCATTGGAGTCAACACTCTCAAGACCTGGAAACGGTCATACCAATGATACCCTGTCTAAGAAAAGATTTTCTTTGGTGGGCAGCAGCATGCAGCCACAACAAGGGACTTCCCTTCTCACAACCCCACACCGCCCAGACCCTCACCACAGACTCATCAGACTATGCCTGGGGTGCATACCTGGACGGCAGGTGCATTCAGGGCCATTGGAGCCCAAATCAAATACATCTGCACATCAACCAAAAAGAGATGCTAGCTGGTTAGCACGCCCTGACAACTCTCAGACCCCTACTCTCAACGGGGCCTCTACTGATCAAAACAGACACCACCACAGTGATGTAGTATATCAACAAGCAGGGAGGAACTCACTCTTATCCTCTCTGCAGGCGCGTCATGACCCTTTGGCACATGGCCTCAGCCATCCAACTACACCTGCTAGCACAATTCCTGCCAGGCTTCCTAAACTCTCTGGCAGACAACTTAAGCAGAAACCTGCTAGACCCACATGAGTGGCAGCTAGACCACAGAACCTTCACCCTTATAACCTAGAAATGGGGCACCCCGAAGGTGGACCTCTTTGCCTCCCACTCCAATGATAAGTTCAGCAAATTCTGCACCAGGGAACCTCACAGCAAGGCCTGGAAAGTGGATGCTCTTTCCTTCCAGTGGGTAAACCTCTTGGTCTGTACTCATTTCAAGGGTACTGCTCAAAATAAGGGAGGAAAAAACAAGGGCAATCCTGATTGCCCCAGACTGGCCATGCCAGCACTGGTACCCACTGCTACACAGCCGGTCACCTCTGCCACCATGGCACCTACCTCAGACCCCAACGCTCCTGACCCAGAAGAATGGAGAATATATGCATCCCCAATTGCAGACCCTCAGCCTGGATTATTCCCCGACCTCTTCTCAAGCTTACAGCCTAAGCAAACAAGTCCTGCATGTTATAGGTGAGGCCAGACACCCCAGCACTAGAAAATCCTATGCTGACAAGTGGAAAAGGCTTTGCACCTGGTTCCAGGCTAAGGGAGCCAAAATGGCACAGCCCTCCCTACCTCTCATCCTGGATTACCTAGCAGACCTACTACACTCTCTTCTAATAAAATTCATGCCTCTGCCATCTCTGCTCATTACAGCACAGAGCCACCTCTCTTCTCACACCCTCTCATCAAACAGCCCCTAAGAGGGGCTAACAACTTAAGGCCACCCAGAAGAGCTCCTACCCCAGCTTGGGACCTTAACTTTGTGTTGGAAAAGCTCACCCTTACCCCCCTTTGAACCTGCAGCTTCAGCAGAGTTAAAATTCTTCTCTTGGAAGACAGCTTTGCTTCTGGCCATCACTTCAGCTAGAAGAGTATCAGAGCTACAAGCACTCATGGCTGTAGAGCCCTTCATCATTTTCAATGCTGACAGGTTCACCCTCAGGACTAACCCATCCTTCATGCCTAAAGTGGTGTCCAGTGTGGCTCTCAACCAATCCATTCATTTGCCTACTATTTTTTCTAACCCACAAAACAAGGGGAAAGGATTCTGCACACACTAGATGTGCACAGACAGCTCAGATTCTATTTGGACAGGACTAAATCTTTTAGAAAAAATTATCAATTGCTAGTCAGCTTTGCAGCAGGGGCAGAGGGCAAGGCCTTATCCAAACAAACAATCTCCAAATGGATAGCACACTGCAACGGCATGGGAAACCACCCCCAAAGGGGGTCGGGACACATTCCAACAGGGCAACCTCAACCTCTACAGCTTTTCTCAGAGCAGTCCCTACCAGGGACATCCTGGAGGCTGCAACATGGACATCTGTTCATACCTTCACCAAGCATTACCACTTGCCTATCTTCTCCAAATCCAGGGCAGGCTTTGCCACCGCAGTCTTGCAGGGCGTCCTAGCCAGCTCCCAGTCTTCTTGACTGCCTCCACCCTTTTCTTCCGCTTTGGGAATCAACCCAAATGTGATGACTCCAACAGTGAAACACGAAGAACATAGTACAGTTATGTACACTTCCCGTAAATGTAGATGTTAGAGTGTATTCACTGTTGCAGTCCTGGTTTCCTGCCCTTCCATCCCCCTTTGTCTGTCTCTCTCTTCCTCTCTCCTTACAGGGAATTTTTGGTATTTACTTTCTACTGGTAGCGTTGTTACCTTACAGCAAGAGGTTCTTCCTTTCAATTCTCAGCTTCATTGGGAGTGCCTTCTGTGTGGAGTCTGCATGTCCTCCCCGCAGTTGGGTAGCGTTCGAAAGACATGCGTGCGTAAATGGGCATGCCTTTGTTGAAGGTTGGGCGTCGAGCTGGCATCTCGGCATTTCGTAAAAAAAGCTACTAACAATAATTACCGGACCGGAATTCTGCTGCGGCGACCCCTTACTGGGAAAAAGTCGAATGACAAACAACAACAACTTTCTACTGGTGGTGTTCTTCCACCATAACCTAGCTCCCTATTTGGGGGCTCCTGACAGGGCAAGAAAAACGGATGTAATGGCATCAGCTGCCTGATTTTGTACCACTGACGACCTGACGTCAGTCTTGGAGCGAAAGCAGCCAACACAGAAATACTAAGCCTCTGGTATTCAGGCCGACTGAGGGCTACCCATGGCAGGATAACCCAAATGTGGTGACTGCAACAGTGAATACACTCGAACATCTACATTTATGGTAAATGTACACAATTGTACTTTTTTCGGGGGCTAACTCAGAAACCCTTTGAATGGGTGGACAAATGAGACATGTTTTTTTCTTGGAAAACAATCTTTTTAGTAGCTATCACTTCAGCAAAAAGAATTTCTGAGCTCCATGCTTATCAGATAGGCCTACTTACATTATTTTTCATAAGGATAGGGTGTGTGTTCAAACCAACCCTTCCTTTTTGCCTAAAGTGGCTACAGAGACTAACATTAACCAATCCATACAGTTACCTGCTTTCTTTCCAAATGTCACTAATAAGGGCAAGTATATGGTCCACCTCCTTGATGTTCACATACGGTACATTTTTATCTTCACAGAACAAAACAGTTCAGGAAGTTTGATCAGCTGTTTGTATCTTTTTTCCCCATAACTGCTTGGGTCAGCCAGTTTCCAAAATTACCCTGGCCAAATAGATTACCGAGTGTATTTCTCTGATTCAGTCTCAAAAAGGTTTGGAGTTCCCTCATCCTCCTAGAGCTCATTCCATGAGATTTACGGCTACTCCATCTGCCTTTTCCTCAAGAGCTTCCATTGACGCCATCTGTGCTGCAGCCACTTGGTCAAAGACTCATACTTTTGTTATATATTACAAGTTAGACATTGTGTCCAGAAGAAGAACTTCCTTTGGTTTGACAGTGCTCCAGCATGTCCTTCCTTGAGGGCCTTACTAGAGTTACGTAACTGGGGACTCTGACCCATTTGTGAAGAAGAATAAAAAGGACAACATCAGATTTAAAAGTTCGGTACGTACCATAACTTGGCATCTGTGTTGTCCATTTTTCATTCTTCCTCACCTTCCCTCTCAGCCGTCCTCCGACCCTGACACTCCTGGAAGGATCCTTGGATGATATTGGAACTATCATGTTCCTGGTTTGAGCCTCAGTCTTATTCTTGTGTATGTTTTGTCTTTATAACACAGTGGGAGTAAGGCAGCAACCTCGATCTAAGGAGTTGGGAATGGAGTAGAGCATTATGGGTAGAGGGAGGACCTCGAGGTTTGGATCTGAAGTCTTGTAGATGGAGCTGACTCAGATCCATTGATTGGATCCTAGACCCATTCATGAGGAAGAA
Source organism: Protopterus annectens (assembly GCF_019279795.1). Lineage (NCBI taxonomy): Eukaryota > Metazoa > Chordata > Ceratodontiformes > Protopteridae > Protopterus > Protopterus annectens. The sequence goes on along the minus strand of NC_056738.1, from coordinate 46,575,762 downwards.
TGTAAATGGACAACACAGATGCGAAGTCATGGTAAGTAAATAACTTTTAATTTGTCAACAGGGAATGAGGCAGAAAGTGGAAGGAGAGAGACTCGGTTTTCTGTCAGTCAGAAAGCCCACAAAGAGACTTTGCTTGTGAAATCTTTTCCATTCCAAAAAATGCTTCAGTGACCGAGCAAAGCCCGGGAGTTGACTAGAATAGTAAGGAATGTCATGGACTTGAAACCATGGACTAATTTTCAGAGCTTGTTATGCTCAAGAAGAAGAGCAGCAATATAGCCATTTTTTGAGAAGAAGTTGGAGAACTGTAAAACATGAATCCCACTAGATGTAGTTTAGACATGTGAACTGTGGTTCTGCCAGAAATGGATGAAAAAGACTGGAAATTTGTTGACTATGTTAAACTAGTGGAAGAGCTATAAAACATAAACATTACTTTGTCATTAACTTTAGAAGGGCACTGAATGGACTGAAGAAGTGACTGTAAGTAAAACATATTAGTAATCCATCCATCCATCCACCCACAATCCCTTTTTCCCATTTTTGCACATGGTGTCTGGGTGTACTTCAGCATTGATAATCATCTTGAGCCAAGGTATTTATATAAAAGTTTAGTGGTGTAAATTGCATATTTTGTTGCAAATGTAACATAGTCCTTTTGACCTGTTCTAAATCTGAGAGGGAGTTAATCAGTGACTGTTGAATATATGTGACATTAAGATAAGAAAGTACACTCTTATTTCTGCTTTAGCCGGGCTTTATACTCTGACACGGTAAGAAAGGCTGTAAAGATGTAAATGTTTCTTCTAACCAAGCTTGAGATGAAGTGACAGCTAGGGTGACTGATCCCTTTTGTCCAATCTGTGAGAATTTAAGTTTGATCTGCTTAATGAGCTCAACTTTCTCTGCAAATTATCTCTTCAGAGTTTTGCACATCAGTTGAAAAATTGTGATGTAGTATGACTCATTAAAATAAAAAGCTGGGGGGGGGGGGGCAACTTCTGTTGTGTTTGCTATGTCCGCAGCAAAGTGCGACTTTACTACTAGTCTTTACTAGTGATTCTATGAGCACCTTGCAGGGAATTTGATCTTTAAGTACCACTAAGATTCATTGTTAGCTGATGCAAAATTAGAACCAATTATGTCTGAAAACTACAGAAAATTAGCTCATTAAATTATCACGTAGAAAAAAGTGAGGGGGAACTTGTGGAAATGTAAGACCAAGCTTACTTGACATTCTGACCAAATGGCAGAAGTAGACACATTGTAATAAATGTCACCCAAAAAATTGCCGATGTGAAAACTCACTTTGATTTAGTGGAGTCTAGTCTACAGTTCACTTTGCAACTTCTTCAGTGGTGTCCCCACCTCTGAATCCTTTCCTGTCTTTAAAAAGAAGATGATGGACCACAGAATAGCTGCTTCAGCCACATTAAATAGTCACTTGAAATTTTTGACACTATTAATGTAATATTTGTGTCTGCTTTGTATTTAATGCCACAGACTCTAAAAGAAAATAATTTTGGGGTAGTGTAATAGTGTCTACTGATATTATTTTAATCACCTACATTTAATACTTTATTACAGGCAATACACCTTTAATTAAAAACATTGATATTTCTCTATGTTGTTGGGAGGAGGGAAGTGGTGGTATTTTTGCAGTCTTGATCACAGTTTATGGAGTTTGACCTTTTTTTAAGTCCCATTTGTGTATTTGTGTGTTTCATGTCTCCATCTGAGAAAAGGTGAAGCCTTCTCCCTGGGAGTATTTTTACGAACTATGCATAGTTCTTACCACTGTTTTACATTTAATTGCATGTGATGACATTTTAGTTTGGTTTCTGAGAAACACTGGTAATGCATCATTATGTGCATGTTTGTAAGATCTGTCTATTGTATTATTAGTCAAAATTTTAAAAGTTTGATATGTTTGAGATAGCTGAAGTTTTCCAATGCTTTACTCAACCTGTAAACTGTTTTCTGTTATGTTATAACCTAGAATATAAATAAAATGTTTAATCAAGCTAACTTTGTGTTTTATTCTTTACTTGACATGTGATTATCTAATCTTAACTCATTCAAGCCTGTAGTGCTTTTTTGTATATATTCCCTTATGGTCTCCAAACCTTTTTTGGGGGCCTCTTTAACTAAATGACTTACCAGATAATAATAGGCAGTATTAGGGCAAGGTGTCATTAACAAAAATGACAGTAAGATTGTTAATCAAGAATTTTCTGCAGTAGAGAATTTAATCACCGTTTGCTACTTGGTCTTCTTATCTTTTTCATATTTATGTTCTTATGTTCATAACTGAGAGACCTACCTACCAACTATTGGAGGTTATGTGTGAAATACCATAGTGGGCGACAGGAAAATTCAGTGTCAATTTATATGGCATTGTACTGGAGATACTCCTACTTGTTTGTAGTTTTTATGAAAGTAAGCAACATTTACATGTATACATGGCATCAGATGAAACCTCAAATATTGTTAAAATAAACTGTTTGATATTTGTAGTGTTAAGTTGCATATATTGAGAGAGAGAGTGTTATTTATATTATGTATTATGTTTTCTTTTTTCTGTATACATGTATATATATATATATATATATATGTATGGATCTAATTTAAATATACAAATTACCACTTCGTTGAATTGCAGAAGATCGAGACCACGTTGCTAAAATTTAATTCAGCTAACTCCCAGAACATCGTATTTGCCACGGGGAAACTATCCACTTGGCCACCAATAATCAAAGTACAAACCAAAGCAAGTAAAACCCACCAAAGTGGGGTGGGGCTGTGCCCCCCTCCCCCCCCCAATTACATATACCAACTTCGAGATCACACTACAGTTGAGAAAAGGGCAAGTAGTTAGTTTCCTGGTGGCACTAGTGTTTATTTATTAGCTTTTTAACCGGCTGTCAGCAAATGTTTAAAATTAGTTCATAATGATGCATATTAATATATATATATATATATATATATGTAGAGACACACACACAAAGAGAAAAATGTTGAATTTCTCCTTCTCATTAGTTTCTTTTGATGTCTTCCAGAGATTCCATTTGACAGGTGATACAGCAACAACTTCTAAATTCCACTTTATTACGTAAGCAGTAACAAGCACAAGCAAACTTTCTTTGTTTTTCAAAGTCTTGTTACTTGTGTTATGTGTTGAGATTATTAGAATGAGTAAACTGCTCTTGAATAATCCATCATTGTTTATCTTTGTATTATCTTTGTATTTTTGCTTCTGATAAGAGTTTTGTTGGTGTCTGACTTGTACTTGATCTTGCTGCAGCATTTTTGATGATTGCCAGAGCTCCCTTGACAGAAGTATGTAGTGCAGTATTGATCAACAGTAAAACTGTGATCATTTGCTTAAAAATCCAGCACAGAGAATTGTTCTACTCTGTAAAATTTAGTTTTTGCAGGGGTCATTACAAACTGTATACTGAAAGATGGGGATATTCCCCTTTTACTTATTCTAACTCAAGATCCTGGGTACTTTCATTAATAAAAACTACTGATCTCTGAGAGGAGAGAGCTCTGCTTTCTGTCCTTCCCCGCTATTTACATCCTTTAAAGGAATGCCTTAATTTTACTGCTATTGCTTTTGCAGTACTGCTAGGAAGATAACTGAGGTGGTGTGGGAAACTACCTGCTGTCACGTTATTGGTGTAGGTAACCCCAGAACTCCAAACTAATGCAGTAATTTTCTGATGTCATGTAACGTAACAGTTTAATACTACCAGTGTTTCTTCTTGCAGAAAATTTCTGGTTGATGATCGTTTGAAAAGTTTGTAATGTCCGTGTCTACATTTTTATGAAATTACATTTATTTTTTAAATTATTTTTCTACCCGCAAGCATTATTAAAAACATTGCATGGTAGCAGGATATGTTTGAAATTTCAGACTGATTCACTTTTTTGTTTTTTATTTGATTTTACATTTAGTAAAGCTAAGGTAATTCATAGTAAAAGATTGAAATGTATACTATATCTTTGTTTTTCCAAGGTACGCTGTACTGTATTATTGGAGGTAGGATCAGTCCGGGCCACCAGTGTTGCACCTTGCGGTCAATGTTTTTGCATAGCATGGCTGCCCTCCAAAAACCACCAGTATCTTGCAGCAGGATTTTATGATGGTATGTAGTCTTTCTGATATAAGAATGCATTCTGGTATTTAGATTAGACTGACATTGACATGGCTGAATTTAAAAAAAAAATCTTATAAACAGTTCATTTGTTAAGCTGCACTTCTTGGGTGTATTACTTAAAAATAAAAACTTGCTTTATGACAGTTTTAATTTTCAGGATTTTCAGGGACAGCAAAGAAAGCATTGTATGTAATACCTGTTGCACTCTTCAAAGTGAAAAAATGTACTCTTTATTGTGTATTTGAAGTAGGCAAAACAGGTAGCATGGCTGCAGGTAAGTTATAGTGTTTCAGGAATCGCAGTTGCTTCTTATTCAAATAAATGCCTGAACATATGTGATTAATACTCCTACAGGATCTCTGTATTGTCTAAAGATATTTCAGAAATTTTATGAAATTTTTGTATAAAGCAAAGAATTGAGAAAATGAAAAAAAAAGTGCAGCTGAAAATGTTTATGGAAGACTGTTTTGCCAAGGTTAGAAGAAGATAATGTTTTAGCAGTTAATAGCTAAGAAAGGAAGAGATACGAGATAAACAGTGATATATAATAAGCCCACCTGGAAGTCTCCTGGAACAGATTGTATTACTTTGAAATTTGGAAGTTAGGAGGGAAAAGAATGATAAATATATGGAAGGCCTTATTTAACTACTTTATAAAGGTGGTGGTGGGGTACTAGCATGTTGGAAGAAAGCAGTTGTGGTCATATTACCTAAGGAGAGTAGAGTCCTTTCAGATCCAGCTTCATATAGATCCATTTCAGTTTTAAATAACGATTATTAAGTGTTTGTACTAGGTAGGAGAATAGCGAAGATGTTACCAAAGATTTTACATATGGATCAGGATGGTTTTGTGGAGGGAGGGCAGCATTTGACAGCTTTAGTAAAACACTGATGCACTAGGGAGGAAACAGTGTATAAAATAACACTACTTTTCTTGGTGAGTCATGCAGAGAAAGCATTTGATAAAAGTCAGCTGGGTTTTATGAGTAGGGCAGTGGTGGTTAGGATTTGCAATTCCTGATGGTATTAACAGGGTTAATAAGGATGTTATATGAAAAGTCAGAGGCAATAATTAAGAAGGGTAGGTTCCTTTCTGATGACCCATGCTTGAACAGGGGGACCAGAGATGTCCCCTTTATTGTTTGTTTTATATTTAGAGTTGTTAGCAAAGAATATAATGGTTTCACGAATTCAAAGATGTAACTGGTATGCTCCTCAAGTAAAATGACTTTATTTGCAACTGATACTTTGTACCTGATAAATCCAGTAGAAAAAGGACATTTTGGTGCTGTGAAACATTTTGAGTCCGTTTCAGGCCTTTTTAAGATATAAAGTAAACAAAGGTAAAACAATGGCTATAGCAGTAAATTGTGTACCCACACATGAATTGTTTCAGTGATGCTCATAATTATGGAGACAAAAGGTAAAGTACTTGGGTTATGGATTAAAAGGGATTCTGTTATGATAGCTAAAGATAATGTGGGAAGACACCTAATAAAAGATGAAGCAAAATTTGAAAAATTGAAGGTTCTTGATTATGGATAGTAAGGTACAAGCAGTGAAAATATTTTTGCTCCCTTTAGTCTTGCATATGGGTCAGGTGTATTTTTAAGACCACACTGAAAAAATATGGAGGACCGAGCTGAAGGAATTTGTGTGAGACGAGGCAAAAACTAAGGGGAATAGGTTGATTCTCTCCATAAAACAAGATGGTTTTAAATGGGTACTTTAAAGCCAAGCAGTTAAGGCTCATACAGTTAACTCAAGCAAAGGGTTATAAATCAAAGTGTAAAAGGATAATGAATCCGGGTGGGGTGGGGCTGGGTCTTTGATGCAAGTACTTAAGGAGAATAATGACAACTATGCAAAGTATTAGTTCAGAGGTTCATCTTCATAGCCACTAGGTCATTATGTTAATGGGGAAGAAGACTTTGCTGTTTGGGATGTCTGCAACTATGAGTATAGAAAATAGGCAAGTGGGAACTTGAATTTACTAAAGGGCATTAGAAAAGGAACCAGGGTACTGATGGCAAATAACTTGGGAGGGGGAAGGTAATAGAGTATATTGAGGATAAGCAGAAGTTTGGATTGCAGGTTAGAGACTGCTTCCTTAGCTGGGATTGATAATAGAGTATAGACAAAGAAAAGGGATACAGGAATGGTAAGTGCAAGTCTGTTTCTGGTGGAGTTTCTAGTTGAACCCAGAGCAGAGCATTCTCGTAAAAAAGGTATAATTAATACGATGTACAAAATATTGCATGATAACTATAAGGGTCAATCAGATGAGGTTAGAAAAGATTGAGAAAAAAGAATAGAAAAGCACTTTACAAAGAAACAATGGGAGGAAATCTCTGTCAGGCTGCCAAACATATAACAGAGAATGGCATCTATATGGTTTAAGATTTTGCATGGATGTGTTTGCATAAGTGTCTTTATATGCCAGGTAGACTTCCTCAGGTGTTTATCACATGTTGAAGATATAGTATAACCAAATGCAGCACAACAAGCCGACAGAGCTCGGAAACAGCGTCAACAAAAGATAAATAAAGTCAGTCACCATAAAAACGCTGTTCCCTAACGGCACTTAATCACAGTCTCAAAGGCTTCAGGAAAATCGTAGGTAGAAATTTACAATAATCCAGTAATGCTGCTGAACTCGTAGATAAAAAGACCTTTATTCACAAATCATGTTGAAGATGTGATGGGGAAGATAGGTCATAGAGAACATGTTTTTGGGAATACAAAGAGTTGGCAGATCTCAAAAATTCCCTACAGAGTACTTTAACAGAGTCAGACCAAATGGTAGTAACAAAGGAAGTATACCCTTGGATCTCGGATGTAGAATCTGAACTGCCTAACTATATTAAGGCCTTATCAAGTTTAATGCTTTTGGCTGCCAGAAGAAAAGCAGTTGCTAGAAAATGAAAATCAAAATTTATACCAAACGTAAAATAAGTGACATCTCAGTACTTCATAATCATCAACTGCTGCTTCCTGAATGCACTCTTTTCTTGATGTCGCAACCCTGCTGTAAGGCATAGGCTGAGATTATGAATAGTGCCCACCCAATCCTTACACTGGAGTCTAATTGCCATGAGCCTGTCAGTACAGCCTCCTGAAGCCTGTCCCTCACCATTTCTATTCTGTCCTCTTCCTCCTGAGTAGTGGCTCAGTAGTTCTGTTCACCAGTGTGACTAGAAGAATATGTGGCTCTGGAGATGGTCATCAGTCTCGGCCCAAGGTGCTCTGGTACCAGGTGCTCATATGAACAGGCCTGTGTTTGAGCATGGTGCTTCTTATGTACAGTTGTAGACTAGCACAGAAGTCAAGTAACAGTTCAGGGTCAGTAATCGGGAGTCATCCTTCACTGAAGCTGCAAGTTTTATCTGAAGATATCAAAGTGCAGTTTCTTAATACATACTTGGATAAGCTGTTTGGGAACCCAGTGGTGAAACATTCAAAAAAAAAAAAAAAGGAAAGGAAAAAATTAGGTGGTCATCTACATCTGGCCCATAATGTTGCTACCAAGGAAAAAATAACAAAGTTAAAGTAAAGAAAACCCAGTGTAAAAAAATAATGTCAGAGATCAGACAGGGAGGCCTGGGGTCCCCAGTGCTCTGGATCTCTTAGGGAGCAGCTATTTTTATGTAAAAGTTTTCTCTCCCCATCCTGTTCCAAATACTGTTTTAGAGTTTTGTCCCCTACATATCATACCCAAAAAATGTCTAAAAGTGATTGCTTAATAAATTTTGTAAGTATCACAAAACGCAAATTACAAACTGTAGTTCCTAAGAAAGCAAAAAATGTCACACATTCCACCAGTACAAAGAAAGAGCTTTTACAACTAGGGGTAGTAGAACCTTTACCAAATGATTGTACAGAGTTCTACTCAAGACTGTTAATGCCAGAAAGGAGGGTCCATAGAGTTCATCCTGGATCTGTTAAGGCTAAATATATATGTGAAGGTTCCAGATTGCAAAATATTGATATTGCAGGCCCTGTTATTTTTTTCCTTCAAGTCCCGATTGTCTTTGTTGCCAAGAATGCCCGTCTTCATATGCTCATTGACTGAGGCCATAGATGCTGTCTCACACTTGGTGTATGGGGGGACTCCGATATCACTTTCCCTTCTTCCCCTTTGAATTGGCTGCTGTGCCTAGAGTTTTTACAAGTATCTGGATCCAGTAAATGCTTATTGCATAATGAATGGCATTCTCATGTACTCATAGCCAGGCAACTGTTTTATTCAGGCGGTATCCCACGAGAAGGTAGAGAGGGGGGCATAAGTCATTAATGACAGTTTTCAAAACCCATAAATCCAGTGTTGTCTTTTCCGTCCACCTCACCCATTGGACGTGTCGGATCTGACTGGTTGAGATAGACGGAAGAACACAACATTGATCTAGCATTGTTATGAGAAGTGCATAACTTCAGTTTTTTTCCTTTATCATCCCCCAAGTCTGATTTCACCCCTTCCAGTAAAGTGATGTTCTTCGATTCTTTACTGGATTGCAGCAATCAGAGGGTCTGCTTCCTTCTAGACAGGAAGTATCACAGTACTTTCAGTAAATGGCTGTATAAACAATGGTTGGAGACCGTGAATTTTTAAGGCACTGAGTTTTATGGCCTCCACAATTTTGCTGGTTTCCCTAGCCAGATTGCACAGAGAGTACTCCAGTGGTACCTAAGAAGTGCCTGAAACAAACATTAACAATCCATTTAGCAGCTGATCCATATGCTGTCCTTGGAGGTCCTCTTCAGAAGATCAAGTCTTCAGAAGGTCAAACTTCATATGGTCAAGACTATATGATTGATTTTCTGAAATGCTGACACTTTTGTATGGAGATCGTGGTACAGTGGGAAGTGGGGAATTTACTCTCTTCCCCACTGTAGTTCAATTTGAAAGTCGGTGTGTATGTTATGTGTGTAGATATAGATATAGATATATATATATATATATATATATATATATATATATATATATATATATATATATATATATATATATATATGTGTGTGTGTGTGTGTGTGTATAAAATGCAGGGGCTGCATGGGGTTCCCCTCCTCAAAAACGTAGATGTTTGTTGTTTTGTGTCTTCTGACCTTTCAAAAAGTTGATAATATATTCTCTACCATATGAAGTTTGACTTTCTGAAGACTCTCTTCTGAAATAAATCCATCCTGGATTACCATAGAGCTATATTCTGGTCCAGTTAGATCTAACTGAACCAAAAGGGTACCTTTCAAATAGCCCCATAATTGGACACTAGCCATGGATATCAAAGTAAAAGGGGTTTGGGGTGCAACTCAGAGGAGGAATAATATAAGTGAAAAGATGGTGATTGCCCTTATTCAGACGTTCAGAGCCTTTAACCCCACTTGGAAAATGGGGCAGTTTACAGGTGATAAAGGATGGGGGGATTTGCTTTTACCCCATGCGCAGGCTCGCAGTGACTTCCTAGGAGAGATCTTTTCAATCCTAGATATCCTTAAGAACAGTCTACATCCCATCCATTGAACTTTGGTAATGGGCTCACTAAACAGGTCAGCTGGAGATAATGAATGCTACATATGGATGTTTTTCTTCTGATTTACACCGGTGTGATGTCCCAAAATAAACTTGTTTGCTTCTGTTTTGAGCAAGACACAGCTAAGGAATTTCTAATGTTCTTCGTGTTTCACTGTTGCAGTCATCACATTTGGGTTATCTACCTGCAGGTAGCCCTCAGCTGGCGTGAATACTAGAGTTTTCGGATTTCTGCGTCTGATGCTGTTGCTTCTTCCATGACGTCACGTCGTCAGGGTTATAAAACATGCAGCCGACACCATTACATCAGTCTTTCTTGCCGTGCGGTGCCCAAAGTAGAAGCAGTTTGCAAGTACCTGTCGGCCCACTCCTGAAATTTTTGTTTTCGAGTTTCAGACCTAAAGTCTTCTAAAAGATAAGTACCCCGTTGGGGATCCTTTTTTCTTGTTCTAACCGATGTCAGAAGAAATTAACAATTGTCTTGCCTGTGGAAAGCAAATACTTCATAGAGATTTTCATTCTTACTGCATCACCTGTTTAGGCCCAGACCACGACATCCCACGCTGTTGGTTTTGTGCCTTGTTCAACGCCTGAACTATTCGTCGTCGGGCTATTTTTGTAGCCAAATACTTTCGTTCTCGATCTCCGTACTCAGAAATGGCTTTGTTAAGCCATCCGACTACAGATCTTCCTAAAAAACGTAAGGATAAAGATACAGATGGACCGCATAGGTCCATAACTGCCGACGATGCTTCCGTTAAGCTAGTTGTCAGTCCACCAGTACTCAGTGAGGTGCATTCGCCAGCTCCTGATACCCACTACTACAGATTCGCAGGCCTCTACTGAGACCCATTTGGAGTCCGGTATACCGCGAGATGCTTCTTCAACTATGGAATCTGTGGATGTCTCTACCGTGGATGGGTCCGGAGCCGCTGTGCACGCACTGGCTTCTGAGGGTGTATTTAGGCCTACCGATTTTCATATTAAACCGACGACTTTGTTTCAAGCTAAAAATACCGAATTCCTCAGGCCTAAAGCTCGCACTGCGCCTAGAAAACCAATGACCAAACCGCATTCACAGGCCCATATGCCTCAAAAACAAATTATTAGAATGGCTGAAGACCTTACTACCTTAATTAGGGAAAGCCAGCCTTCCCCCTGTAAGAGACCTAGAACTGGTTTTCTTTCTGATTTCTTCTGATCAGGAATCAGATATCTGTGTTCCTTCTGACTACCAGGATTTACCCTTATCTACTTATGAGGATTCTGATGCAGAGGATTCCATTCCCTCTGCTTCCCCTCCAGAAGATTTTTCTTTAGGCGAAACCTTGCATACCCTTAGGGAGCATTTCCGCTGGGAAAGCCAGGACTATTCTGAGTCCAAAAAGAGACTTAGGGAAGTTTTACTCCTGCCTCAACACAGGCCTCTAGCTATCCCTCCTGTTCTGGAGATTGTAGATGATGTTTTCTTGGAATCCAGTTTTACGCCAGACACTTTGCCTCCAGCTCCCAGGAATCAGACAGGTACTACAGAGTACCTGGCTCTCCCAAATACCTCTACAAGAATCCTACTGCAGATCCAGAGACCATTTCCCAAGGACCAAAAGGCATTAATGCTACTACTGCCAAAAATCCTACCCCTTCTGATAGAGACTCTAGACCTTTAGACAAATGGGGTAAGAAGGTATACACTTCTGCTACTTTGGCCATTAGGGCTTTAAATTACCAGTTTCATATGTTAAAGTATCAGCAGCATACTATGGGATGACTTAAATAGAAAATGATGTTGGTTCTTGACTGTGCTGAACACAAAGATTTGCAAGAGTTAATGCATTCTGCTGAACAAGTTGGTAAACATACTTTGCAATGTGGTTTTGAGGCTTTAGAAGCATCTTGCAGGGCTGCTGTTACTGGGTCTGTTCTTAGAAGGCATGCTTGGCTTAAGGAACAAAACTTGCCAGATCATGTTAAAGCTAAATTACTGGATGCACCCTTAAACCAAGACCGCCTTTTTGGTAACAAAGCAGAAATCGTCCTCAAAAGGATGGAGGAAAAAGCTAAGTCTATGCAGACTGTTAAAGATTTCTTACAAATACAGCCTCATAGATTCAGTAGGCATTGGCCTTCAAAGAACTGGTCTTTTCCAGTCCCTTTCAGGCCTTCTTAGTCCAAACCCAGGAGCAGCAGACCACCAAGACTTCAGTCTCAGGCATTGCACAGATCTAAGCAGTGGGGGGCTCCCACTTCCAAAGCAGGAAGTAGTAAGCCACCCCCTATGGAAAAATGGCACAATGACTTATCCCTAACTCTTCCAAGCCCTGCTCAACTACTTGCTCTCTTAGGTGGAAAGCTCACCCTGCATGCAAAAAACTGAAAACTCATTACCCAGGACAAATGGGTTTTAAACATAGTTTCCCTAGGATACAGATTCCACTTCCACTCACTCACAACCCCAGGTGACTTGCCAGACCTCCCCCCAAATCAGTGGACGGAGGCCCAAAAACAAGTGCTCTTTCTTCTCGGTATCAGGGCTATTCAACCTGTCCCAGCAGAAAAAGGGTACAAGGTTTTTATTCAAGACTGATGTTCTTCGTGTTTCACTGGCACACTCAGTACATTTGGGTTATCTGCTTGCAGTCGCCCTCAGTCGGCCTGATTAACAAAGTCTTGGGTCCTGCATCGGTTGCTGTCCCTTCTTCCATGATGTCAGGTCATCAGGGGTATAAAACATGCAGCCGACACCATTACATCAGTCTTTCTTGCTGTGCGGTGCCCGAAGCAGAAGCAGTTCGCAAGTGTCAGTCGGCCCACTCCTGAAATTTTTGTTTTCGAGTTTCAGAACCAAAGTCTTCAACTAAAGCTAAGTACCCCGTTGGGGAAACTTTTTCTTGCTCCTTACCAATGTCAGTAAAAGTTAATAATTGCATTACTTGTGGAAAGCAAAATACCTCACAAAGATTATCATTCATACTGTATTCCTTGCCTAGGCCCTGACCACGACTGTCAGTTCTGAGCCTTAATTAATCAGTGCATCTGTCATCGGTATATTTCCGCTCTAAATATTTCGTTGCTCGGTTCAGTTATCCAGAAATGTCTGTTTGCCGTACGACTACCGGGATTCCAAAAAAAACGCAAAGATAAAGACAAGAGACAGGCTGCCTAGGTCCAAAGCTGCTGACGGTGCTTCTCCTAAGCCAGTCACCAGTTCGCTGGTACTCACTGAGGCACTTTCGTAGCCCCTGATACTCACTACTTCTGATTTGCAGGCCTCTACTGAGACCCCATTTGGAGTCCGGTATGCCGCGAGATGCCTCAGCTGTGAAACCTGCGGATGTCTCTACCTTGGATGGGTCCGAAGCAGCTGTGCAGGCACCAGCTTCTGAGGGTGTATTCAGGCCTACGGACTTGCATATTAAACCAACGCCTCCTTCTTGATTTAGCCCTAAACCTCGAACCATGCCTAAGAAACTGATGCCCAGGCAACATGCTCAGGCCTCTATGCCTAAAAAACAAATGATATGAATGGCTGAAGATCTTATAAGTCTAATCAGGGAAAGCCAACCACTCCCCTTCTAAGAGACCTAAGACTGAAGTTGTTTATGAATCTTCTGACCAGTATTCTGATTTTTCTGATTCTTCTAATGATCTGGATTTACCCTTATCTACTTATGAGGATTCTGATGCAGAGGACTCTGTTCCCCCTGCTTTCCCTCCAGAGGATTTTTCTTTTGGTGAAACCTTACATACTCTAAGGGAGCATTTCCACTGGGAAAGCCAGGATTTTTCTGATTCAGAAAAGAGGCTTAGGGATTTCTTATTCCTGCCTCAGCATAGGCCTTTAGCTATACCTCCTGTACTAGACATTGTTGATGATGCCTTTTCGGAATCTAGTTTAGCCCCTGATTCTTTGCTTCCTGCTCCCAGAAAACCTGACGGATATTACAGGGTTCTTGATTCACACAAGTTCCTTTTTAAAAATCCTATTGCGGATCCAGAGACTATTTCACAGGGACCCAAGGGCATTAAGGCTTCTACTGCTAAAAATTCTACCCCTTCTGATGGAGACTCCAGGGCGCTGGATAGATGGGGTAAGAAGGTATACACTTTGCAACCTTGGCCATTAGAGCCTTAAACTGTCAGTTTCATATGTTAAAGTATCAGCAGCATATTATTCAAGTGCTTAAACAGAAAATGATGTTGCTTCCTGACTGTGCTGAAAATAAGGATTTACAGGATTTAATGCATTCTGTTGAACAAGTTGGAAAACATACTTTGCAGTGTGGTTTTGATTCACTGGAGTTACTGGGTCTGTACTTAGAAGGCATGCTTGGCTTAAGGAGCAGTCCTTGCCAGATCATGTTAAAGCTAAATTGCTGGATGCTCCCTTAAATCAGGACCACCTGTTTGGCAACAAAGCAGAAGTACTTAAAAAGATGGAGGAAAAAGCTAAATCTATGCAAATTGTTAGATTTCCTACAAATACAGCCTCCAAGATTTAGTAGGCATTGGCCCTCTAAGAATTGGTCCTTTCCTGCCTCTTCCAGGCCTTCTCAGTCCAAACCCATAACCAGCAGAACACCCAGGCTTTAGTCCCAAGGTACGCGCTGGACCAAGCAGTGGGGGGCACCCACTTCCAAATCAGGTAGTAGTAAGACCCCCCCCCCATGGTATACTGTCTCAATGACTTAACTTTAAAACTTCCAAGCCCTTCTCAACTGACTGCTCCTTTAGGGGGAAAGATTGCTATGCAGACAAAAAACTGGGAACTCATTACCCAGGACAAATGGGTTTTAAATATAGTTTCCCAAGGATACAGATTTCACTTCCACGTGATGTCCTTCAAGGATGCATCTGCAGTCCTAACATATGGGTTGTCCTGCCTCCGGCAGCCCTTCAGTCGGCCGGATTCCAAAGTCTGGGTCTGGCCTCTGCTGATGTCGCTCTTCACCCGACGTCATAGCTGCTGTGGTATAAAGGCATCAGCCAACGCCATTTTCCTCAGTCTTTCTTGCCACGCGGTGCCCGAAGCAGAAGCTGTTCGCAAGTGCCGGTCGGTCAGATCCAGAGATTCCTACTACCGAAGACTTCTAAAAAGCTAAGTACCCCGTTGGGGACTCTTTCTTGCCTCAGCCGATGTCAGACAAAGTAAATAATTGTTTAACTTGTGGGAAACAAATAACTCATAAGGATTTCCACTCTTACTGCCTTCCTTGCTTAGGCCCAGACCACGACGTATCAGCTTGTCTAGCCTGTGCTTCCTTCAACCGACGGGCGCTTAGACGTCGGTCGGAGTTTGCAGAGGAGTTTTTTGGTCCCGCTTTTGCATACAAAATGCCGTCGGAGACTCCGACTACACAATTAGCTAAAAAGTGCAAGGAAAAGGACAGACACTCGCGGTCCGCGGTTTCGGCTGAAGCCTCGGTTAGGCCAACCGCGAGTGTCTCGGTTTCGGCTGAAACCGACTCCTCGGTTCTTCCTTCGGCCGAAAGCATGCCTCCGATAGCCGAGGCCTCTCAGAGCATGGCTGAATCTGCTACTGAAATTACTGCTACAGAAGCAGGCACCCAGGATTTGTCAGACACTATTCCCTTAGACATATCTACCCCTGCACGTGGGGCTGCTAGACCCCCTGCCTCTATGTCTATCAAGGCCTTTTCCAGGGCGAAAGCAGCTAAATCTTCTAAGGCCTTACTTGCTAAATCTCCCTCTCACAGGCCTACCTCTAGTTCCCAAATACTCAGCCTGGCTGAGGATCTTATTTCTTTGATCAGGGGATCCCAACCTCACCCAGACAGGGCCTCTCAACCCCCTCCAGATAAGAGGCCTAGGACTGAACCCCCGGAACCTGTCTCTACAGACTATTCCTCTGATGACTCAGATATTTCAGACCATCAGGAAGGCCCATATTCTCCTTATGAGGATTCTGATGCAGAAGACTCCATTCCTTCTGCTTCTCCTCCTGAAGAATTTTCTTTTGGGGAAACTCTACATGCTATGAGGGAACACTTCCAATGGCAGGGCCAGGATTTTTCAGACTCAAGGAAAAGGCTAAGGACTTTTTTACACTTACCACAGCATAGGCCTTTAGCCATTCCTCCAGTACTAACAGTTGTTGACGATGCATATAATGATGCCTGTACTGCCCCTGATTCTCTTCCTCCGGCCCCTGCCAAGCCTGACAGATATTACAGGGTCCCGGACACACATTACCATTTGTATAAGGCTCCTGTTGCAGACCCTGAAACCATTTCACAGGGCCCTAAAGGTGTGGCAGCTGCCTCTGCCAAAAATCCTCTTCCCTCAGAAAGGGAATCTAGAGCATTAGAGAGATGGGGTAAAAAGGTTTATACTTCTGCTACTCTTTCGGCCAGGGCCTTAAACTGTCAATTTCACATGATACAGTGCCAGGAATTTTTGTTAGACCAGCTAAATAAAAAACTGTCCTCTCCTGAACCTATAGACCGCAAGTCCCTTCAGGATTTGGTACATAATTCTCAGCAGGTCAGTAACCATTTCTTAAAATGTGGCTATGATGCACTGGAGGCTTCCTTTAGATCAGCTATGACTGGAACAGTGATTCGAAGACATGCCTGGTTAAAAGAACAATCCTTACCAGACCATGTTAAGTCAAAACTCCTAGATGCTCCTATGGAGAAACAAAGTTTGTTTGGCTCCCCTGCACAGGAGGTTCTTAAGAAAGTGGAAGAAAAAGCAAAATCTGTCCAAACAGTCAAGGATTTCTTACAGGTCCAACCTCCGAGGTTTAGCAGAAATTGGCCTTCGAAGAATTGGTCCTTTCCAGACTCCTCCAGAACACAGAGAGGCAGAAATAGACGCCCAAGAGGCAGAGGTCAATCTAGGGGTGCCTACAGGGGACGTCAGTGGCAACCTGCCAACCAGAGAAGTGCTGCCACAGATTCAACTACAACCACTTCCACAGGACAGACACAATGACTTGGCTCTAGTTCCGCCTACCAGGGAACAACTGGAAGCACCCTTGGGCGGAAAGCTAGCCTTATTTTCAGACAATTGGCATTGCATTACAGGAGACAAATGGACTTTACAAACAATAGACAAGGGCTACAGGTTTCACTTCCACACTCTACCACAAAAGAGAGGAATGCCAAACCTACCACCAAGCCAAAAAACAGAGGCTCAAAGACAAATCAGCAACTTACTAAGGATGAGAGCTATAGAAAAGGTACCACCTATGGAACAAGGCCAAGGATTTTACTCCAGGCTTTTCCTTGTACCAAGAAAAGAAAATCAATGGAGACCTATTCTTGACTTGTCTGCACTGAACACATACCTCATTGTTCCAAAATTCAAAATGCTGACCCTCCAGCAACTTCTTCCCATGCTGGGCAAGGAGTCTTGGCTGGTGACTCTAGATCTCAAGGAGGCATACCTGCACGTCCCTATACGACCAGATTGCAGAAGACACCTCAGATTTCTTGCAGGATCAGAGCATTATCAATTCTTAGCATTGCCTTTTGGCTTATCTACTGCGCCCAGAGTATTCACAAAATGCCTGGCATCAGTAATTGCTCATTGCAGACTTCAGGGAATTCAAATTTACCCATACCTGGACGACTGCCTAATACAAGCGGACAACAAGGCAAAATTAACAAAAGATTTGGAAAATGTCATACAACTGTTGCAAGCCTTGGGATACACAGTCAACATGCAAAAGTCAAGACTAGTACCATCCCAAAGGATAACTTTTTTGGGTGCAGAACTGGATACATCAACTCAGATGGCTTTTCTCACAGAAGAAAAACAAAAGCAACTACCAGTTTATTTCATGACATTAACAACACAAACTCAGCTTACTGCAAGGAAAGTCCTGCAAGCCCTGGGTTACATGGCATCCTGCATAACATTGATTCCGCATGCCAGGCTGCATATGAGAAAGTTGCAATGGTACCTAAGGAATGTATGGTCTCAACACAAGCACAGTCTAGAAGCCCAGATTCCAATAATTCCATGCCTGAAACAAGAATTCCTGTGGTGGGCTCAGGCCTGTCAGTTGATTGCCTTTCCACAAACCACATCCAAGCCAGACCATCACCACGGACGCCTCAGACCTAGGCTGGGGGGCACACATACTGGACAAGTGTATACAAGGCCTATGGACCCAAGACCAGCTCAATCTACACATAAATCTAAAGGAGATGCTGGCAGTGAAACATGCAATCCAGGCATTCAGACCACTCCTTCAACAAGGTCACCTGCTGATAAGGACGGACAATACCGCAGTCATGTGGTACACCAACAAACAGGGGGGTACACACTCATATCCTCTATGCCGGATGGCAATGGACCTGTGGAATATGGCCCTGAATCTCAACATTCAACTACAGGCCAGATTTGTACCAGGAAAAGAAAATTCACTAGCAGACACCTTAAGCAGAACTACCACGGATACTCACGAATGGATGCTGCATCCAGATATCTTCAAAACCATAACAAAGAAATGGGGACTGCCAGAGATAGACCTGTTCGCCTCCCCACTCAACCACCAATTGAAGAAATTCTGCACAAGAGCTTACCACCCACTTGCCTGGAGGGTGGACTCCCTTTCCTTCAGCTGGAAAAACCTGACAGCATATGCATTCCCACCTCTTCCTTTGATGTACAAAGTCCTACTGAAGATCAAAGAGGATCAGCCAAGGGTAATCCTGATAGCTCCAGACTGGCCGAGGCAACATTGGTACCCGCTACTGAGAAGCATGTCTCGGACACACGCATGGCCTCTACCTCTATTTCCCTTACTTCTAACACAGAACAACTACAAGATCCTACATCCAAACTTGAAAACTCTGAAGCTAGCTGCTTGGTATATTGCATAAAACAAAATAAACCAGATTTATCTCAGAGGGTTAAGGACATTATCCTGGAGGCACGCAGACCCTCCACAAGGAAAACTTATTCAGCCAAATGGAAAAGATACCTCATTTGGAGTGCAGCAAAGGGAGAAAATGTCTCATTGGCAAACATAGCACACATCCTGGAATACTTAGCAGAACTGTTCCACAATGGCCTGTCCTACTCCTCCATTAAGATTCATGCATCAGCAATTTCAGCAGAATACAACATGGATCCTCCTGTCTTCTCTCATCCTCTACTCAGACAGTTCTTGAGAGGAATCAAAAATGTAAAGCCTCCAAAGAAACCACCTTTACCTACATGGGATCTCAACTTTGTGCTGGAAAAATTAACACTTCCCCCTTTTGAACCAGCAGCAACAGCAGACTTACAGTTCTTATCTTGGAAAACTGCTTTCCTGCTAGCAATCACTTCAGCAAGAAGGGTATCTGAGTTACAGGCATTAATGGCAGTACAGCCCTTCCTTATCTTCCATCAGGATAGAGTGTCTCTGAGGACTAACCCTACTTTTATGCCAAAAGTGGTCTCCAGAGTTTCATTGAACCAAGCGATTCATTTACCTACATTCTTCCCCAACCCACAGAACAGGGGGGAAAGGCTACTACATACCTTGGATGTGCACAGACAATTACGCTACTATCTGGACAGAACTAAGACCAACAGAAAAACTGACCAGCTTCTGGTAGCATATGCAACAGGAATACAAGGGAAAGCAATTTCAAAACAGACAATCTCAAAATGGATAGGAAATTGCATTAGATTTTGCTACTCTTTTCATGGAAAGGCAACTGAAAATATCAGACCTCACTCCACAAGAGCTACAACCACCACTACAGCTTTCCTACGAGGAGTGGCTACCAAAGACATTTTAGAAGCTGCTACTTGGAGCTCTCTGCATACATTTGCCAAGCATTATAATCTTCCTCTATACTCCAGATCCCGAGCAGGTTTTGCAACTGCTGTTTTGCAAGTGATCTTGACTACACCATCTTTATCTTAGTGCCTCCTCCCCCAGTTTGGCTATGGTATTCTACCCATATGTTAGGACTGCAGATGCATCCTTGAAGGACATAGTACAGTTTTGTACCTACCATAAATGTAGATGTCCGATAGGTATGCATCTGCAGTCAGGATTACCCACCCTCCTTCCCCTCTGTGGTACTCCTAGGGGTACTTACCCCTCTTTTAGATAGCTGGGGGAATTTATTATGGTGTATTTGTTTGTATATATCTGTACATATATATATATATTTTTTTTTTTTTTTATCTCTGTTGTTTGGAATTATTTGCATTTATCCAAAATTTAGCCTTCCTAGAGGGCACCTGGCATCTGGGGCAAGAAACACTGAGGAAAATGGTGTTGGCTGATGCCTTTATACCACAGCAGCTATGACGTCGGGTGAAGAGCGACATCAGCCGAGGCCAGACCCAGACTTTGGAATCCGGCCGACCGAAGGGCTGCCTGAGGCAGGACAGGACAACCCACATGTTAGGACTGCAGATGCATACCTATCGGACATCTACATTTATGGTAGGTACAAAACTGTACTTTACCAACCCCAAGCAGTTGGCCAGATCTACCCCCAAATCAGTGGGCAGAGGCTCAAAAGCAAGTACTCTCTCTCTTAAGCATAAGGGCTATTCAAACTGTACCAGAAGAGGAAAAAGGACAAGGTTTCTACTCAAGACTTTTCCTGGTACCCAGAAAAGACAATTCATGGTGTCCTATCTTGGACCTTTCTACTCTAAACACCTTTTTGGTGATCCCAAAAATTCAAAATGGTGACTCTTCACCATTTGCTTCCTATGCTAGGCAAAGATGCCTGGTTGGCAACACTAGATTTAAAGGAAGCATACCTGCACATCCCAGTCAGGGAATCTTGCAGAAGATATCTACACTTCAAAGCAGGTTACACGCACTATCAGTTCTCTGCACTGCTCTTTGGCTTATCTACTGCGTCCAGGGTATTCACAAAGTTCTTAGCTCCAGTCATTGCATTTTGCAGGCAAAGAAATATTCAAATATACCCATACCGGGACGATTGTCTAATTCAGGCAGAAAACCAGGACATACTTTTGTATCATCTGGCTTTTGTACAAAGTGCTAACTTGTCTGGGGTACACCATAAGCAAAAAGAAATTGCTCTTGGTACCCTGTCAAGAAATTATATTCCTGGGAGCAAGCTTGAATACAACTTCCCAAATGGCTTTCCTCACGCCAGAGAAACAAATTCACTTGACAACCTACTTCAAACAAGTGGCCACAAAAACCCTGCTATCTGCAAGGCAAATACTACAAGCCTAGGGGTTCATGGCCTCCTGCATTCTTCTAATTCCATATGCAAGACTGCATATGAGGAAACTACAATGGTATCTAAAAGGCCTATGGTGTCAACATTCTCAGAATCTAGAAGCAATGATTCCCATCATATCTTGCCTGCGCCTAGAGTTCCTTTGGTGGGCAGAGGCCTGCCACCAAGACAAGGCACTACCATTCATACTACCCCCTGCCGCCCAAACTGTAACAGATGCATTAGAGTATGCATGGGGGCTCACCTGGCAGGGAAGTGCATTCAGGGCAAATGGAATCCTAGTCAAATGCACCTGCACATCAATCAATCAAAAAGAAATGTTAGCTGTACGGAATGCTCTGACAGCCTTCAAGGACCACATTCTTCCAGGACAATTAATGGTGAAGACGGACAGCACCACTGTTATGTGGTACATAAACAAGCAGGGGGTACCCATTCATACTCCCTCTGCAGACTAGCCATGGCATTGTGGAGCACAACCTTGAGCTACCAAGTGCATCTACAAGCTCAATTCCTGCCAGGAAAACTAAATACACTGGCAGATGGACTAAGCAGAAACCTCATGGACCCACACGAGTGGAAACTGGAACCAAGGATTTCAACATGTTGACAAGCAAATGGGGGAGCCCAGATATAGACCTGTTTGCCTCCCCCCAGAACTATCAATTGGAAATATTTTGCACAAGGACTCCCCACAGACAAGCTTGGAAAGTGGATGTTCTGTCCTTCAGCTGGAAAAACCTATCAGTTTATGCCTTTCCTCCTCTGCCTTTGCTCTCCAAAGTACTACTAAAGATCAAACAAGACAAACCAAGGACAATTTTGATTGCACCAGACTGGCCATGCCAACACTGGTACCCCCTGCTGCGCAGTGTGTCACTGTTGGCCCCATGGCACCTGCCTCAGACTCCTACCCTGCTGTCTCAGCAGGAGAACCAGATTCTGCACCCTCAGCTTCAAACACTGAACGTATCAGCCTGGCCAATTATCTAATCTCTCCTTTACCATCCCTCAGTAAACCACTGATGGATATAATTTTAGAGGCAAAGAGGCCTAGTACTAAAAAATCTTATGCTGAAAAAATGGAAAAGATTCTGTGCCTGGAACCAGTTTCAAGGGATGAGCAGAGCAGTGCCCAGTTTACCTCAGATTGTACCATACTTAACTGAGATGCTTCACAAGGGCCTGTCTTTTTCCTCAATAAAAATTCACGCCTCAGCCATTTCAACTCATAATACAGAACCTCCCATCTTTTCTCATCCACTGCTCAAGCAGTTCCTCAGAGGGGCCAAAAATTTAAGACCACCCAGGAGAGCTCCAACTCCAGCATGGGACCTTAACTTTGTATTGGAGAAACTCACCTTTCCTCCTTTCGAGCCAGCTGCTACTGCAGATTTAAAATTCCTTTCTTGGAAAAGAGCTTTCCTTTTAGCAATCACTTCAGCAAGAAGGGTATCTGAATTACAGGCCCTTATGTCAGTGGAGCCTTTCATCATTCGTGCGGACAGGGTGTCCCTCAGGACCAATCCCTCTTTCATGCCAAAGGTGGTATCCAGTGTGGCCTTTAATCAGTCAGTTCATTTGCCAACCTTCTTTCCTAATCCACAGAACAAAGGGGAACGGATAACTGCACTCCGTAAATGTGCACAGACAACTTAGATTCTACGTGGACAGGACTAAACCTCAAAGGAAATCTGAACAACTGCTGGTGGCATTTGCTGTAGGGACAGAGGGGAAGGCTATTTCAAAGCAAACCTTCTCTAAATGGATAGGCCATTGCATTCATTTCTGCTATAAGCAGCATGGAAAACCTATCCCACAGGGGATCAGACCCCCCCTCAACCAGGGCTGCATCTACCTCTACAGCTTTTCTCAGAGGCGTACCTTCCAGGGACATCCTAGAAGCTGCTACCTGGAGTTCTGTACATACTTTCACCAAAAATTACCATTTACCAATTTTCTCTAAATCCAGAGCTGGCTTTGCCACTGCAGTCTTGTAGGGCCTTATAGCTGGTCCTAATGCTATCTAAATTCCTCCTCCCATCCTTAGCTTTGGGAATCTACCCAAATGTGATGACTGCAACAGTGAAACACGAAGAACATAGTACAGTGTATGTACACTTACCATAAATGTAGATGTTCGAGTGTATTCACTGTTGCAGTCCTGGTTACCCTCCCTCCAGCCCCCTGACTTCTTTTGGCTATACCTCTTCTCTCCTTTACAATGCTTAGAAGCTTTTTAGTGTATTTGCTTTTTTGTTGAAGGTATAACCATGTATATTTATAGATTTAATTGCTTCCCATTAGGGGGTCACCTGACATCTGGGGCAAGAAAAACTGATGTAATGACATCGGCTGCATGTTTTATACCCTTGACGACCTGACGTCACAGAAGAAGAGACAGCAACTGTCGTAGGACCCAAGACTTTGTTAATCAGGCCGACTGAGGGCTACTGCAAGTAGATAACCCAATTGTGATGACTGCAACAGTGAACATCTACATTTATGCTAAGTGTACACAACTGTACTTTTCCTACTTATGTTAGAGGGAGAGAGAGGAATTTAAGGAATGGGTAGTAGAAATGATTTGAGAGTTATGGCTAGTGAGTGGTATAAAATAAAAATGGAGTTTAAAAACAGATGTTAAAGCATTGCCGAATAAGGTGAATCTCCCAGAACAAGAAGAGGTATGACTGCAAAGTGTTAAAGGAGTACTAAGGGAGTATTTGGATAATATGCATAAGGTTAGAAAGGTTGACTGCTCCGAACACAAAAATGTTTGCAAAAGAAAGTAAAAAGGGTTGATGCCACATTTAGGGAGATCTTATAGTGGTATTAAAAGTATTTCAAAAATGTATTAAAATTTGTATGAAATGGGAGTGTAGAAACCAGTGTTAGCCTCAAATGGAAACATTTATGGAAGACTTAATTATGCCAAGGTTAGAGGAGCATGACTCCTCAATTTATATTTAACTTAGGAAGTGATGAGGTAAAAACATTTATGTATAATCAGTCAACAGAGAAGTCTCCAGGAGTAGGTAGTATTCCTGTGGGGGGTTGGAAGGGGAAAAAAGTGATGAAGATCTGGAAGGTTTTGTTTAACTATATTTTGAAAGAGGGTATGGAGTACAAAAATCTTGGAAGAAAGCTGTGGTGGCTATATTACCCAAAGAGGGTAAAGACCCTTCAAACCAAGCTTCATATAGACCCCTTTAATTTCAGTTTTCAACCATTACTATGAAGTGTTTGTCAATACTAAGAGAATGGCAAAGATGTTGCCAAAATTGATAAGTATAGATCAGTGTGTGTTTTTTTTTTTTTGGGGGGGGGGGGCAAACATTTGATAATATAAATAGGGCAGTAATGATCCCCGTAAGGAATCAGAGTGTTAGAAAACTCTACTATTGGTGGTTATTGATGCAGAGAAAGCATTTGATAGTCATCTGGGATTTTAAGATTAGGGCAGTGGTTCCATTTGTTTTCCCTATTAGAATCGTAGGGTTGATTGGGAGGATAGATGAAAGGTAAGAGGCAAGAATTAAGGTGGTAGTGTTCCTCTGACAAACTGTTTTTGAACAGAGGAATCAAGCAGGGATGTCCTCTTTCTCCTTTACTTTATCTTTAGAACTGTTGGCAAAAGAAAATGAGGGACTCTCACGTTGAAGGGTATAACTGTTATGGTACTAAAGAAAAATTAGCCTTATTTGCAAATTATATTGTTTTGTATTTGATTAGTGTAGAAGAGGATTTTAGTGTTTTGGACCATTCTGAGACAGTTTGAAGTCATGCCAGAATATAAAATAAGCTAATGTAGAACTAAGGATATAGTGATAAATTTATATATCCACATATGAATTGATGCAAAATTACTCTTATTTATGAGGACATAATAAGATTATGTATTTATTTGTATGGATTAAAAAGGATTCTATTACGACAGCTAAGAATGTTTAAGAAGAGACTAGAAAAAAGGTAATGCAAAAGTTGAGAAATTGGAAGATCTTGATTACGGATATGGATAGTAAGATACAAGTGGTGAAAATGTTTCTAGTCTCTTCACTTTAATAAAAAGTCAGGTGTAGTTTTTATCAGCCAGAGTAGAAGTCACAGATCATAATTCGTAGTGCTGAAGGAACTTGTGTGGGAGGGTAAAGGGCCAAGAGTTAAGTAGTATTAAGCTGATTGTCCCCATAGAAAAATGTGGTGTAGGATTACCTCATCTGAAGGGGTACTTTAGAGCTACACCGCAGAAGTAGAAGGTTATAAATCAAACTGGAAAAGGGCTATAACGAAAAATGGGGGGGGGTAAGGGGGGTAGAGGATTTTGGATGCAGGTCCTTAAGGAGAATAAAAAAAAATATACAGACTATTTCCATAAAGTAGCAGAAACTATTCTAAGAACTTAAGCCAAGGAAAAAGGATAGTTTTACCAAATGGAATAACTTCCAAGTAGGGGTACATTTTATTTATTTTATTATTTAACATTTCTTTACCAGGAAAGTCTGAGTTGGAATTAGCCAATTTTCAGCAGAGGCCCAGAGAGAAATTCTCCACATGCATGTCTTTGTAATGTAAGAAGAAACTGAGGCACCAAAAGGAAACCCACACGAATGCAGGGCGGACATGTAGACTCTGCACAGAAGGCACCCCAACCGAAAATCGAACCGGAAAACCTCTTGCTGTGAGGTGACAATGCAAACCAGTGCGCCATTGCACCATCCACATAAAATTGACAAGGCGGGACTGGAATTTACTGGAGAAATTTAGCAATGAAACAAGGTATTAGAAGCTAATACCTAGACAGGGAAAGATAATAGAGTGTGATGAGGCCAATCAGGCATTTGGATTAAAGGTCAGAGACTGCCTTCCCTACCAGAGTGTAGGCAAGGATATTGGGATAGGGAAATGATAAATGTAAGACCACCTTTGTTATAGTTTTAGGTTCGTCCGGAATAGTTACTAAATGGATGATAATTGTGGTACATCAAATATTGCACGATAGCAATCAGTTAGAGGATTTAAAATAAAAGAATGGATGTGACAATGGAAAACCGTTTACAAAGGAGGAATGATAGGATGTGTATATCTCCCAAGTATACAGTAGTAAAGTGCGGAAGGTTTAGGATTTTTGCTTGGAAGTATTTGCATAGGTATTTTTATTTTCCAAGTAGACTTCAGGAAAAAAAATATTAACTTGATGGCAAATGCTGGAGGTGTGATGGGAAAGAGAGAGGTAGTTAGGAACATATTTTTGGAGAATGTAACAAGTTGGCAGATTTTAAAAATTCAGTACAAAGTACTTTGCCAAAATGTTTGAAGTGCAAATGGCTATAACTAAGGAAATTGTTCTTTTGGGTTAAGATATAGGTTCATAGGTAGGTACTAGGCTATTGGCCCTAGGGCCCATATAAGCCTAGGCAAATGGTACCCTGGCTTTTGCCACGCAAGAAAATTATTTTCCTGTGCCCCTGTCAAGCAGAGCCACAGAAGTGATCCCCAGGGTGAATTTCCTATCTCCCATTCAATCATCAAGATTTTTCTTGGAGTACTAACGAGGAGCTTTGTTTGATATAGATAGGTAGTTTGTTCCAGAGTATGGGAAGTCTCTGAGATAGTAATCTATCCCTCCAGCATGTTCTGTTTATTGTGGTGACAAGGTTTAGGTCCCTACAGCTTGTAGCTCAGAGGGATTGGGATTTCTTTATGTGGAGCATGTCCAACAGCTGTGGGTTTGACATAGCTTTGTATGTTAGGCAGAGATCGCCTCTGAGCGATATCCGGCAGAGTAAAGCTGGAGTTTTTTGAGACTGCCTGCATAGGGCATCTGTTTGAATTGACCATATATAGTAAGGCATTAATAAGTTTAATGCTATTGGCTGCCAAAAAAATCAGTTATTAAATGGAAATCAAAATTTAAACTAGCTGTAACTGAAATAAATATTGCAATGAGCATAAACCTGAAGTGGATTCTTTAGGAAAGGGAAAGAGCAAACTACATAATGTGATAACAGTACATGAATGTTCAGGTGCAGGAGTGAAGTTTAATGTTAAGGCAGGAAATGTGCAGTTTATGTAACGTTGAAATGAATGATTGTTAAAAGCAAACATACTTGTAATGCATGAAAGTAAAAAAAATGTTACCATGCCCTGTTTTCTTTTAGTGTATGTGTACCTATGTTGTGTAAAATGTGAGAATTTAATAAAGGCATTTAAATGGGTGGTCTTAGTTAATATCGTAGCAGTCTTGATTACAGCATAAACCACAGGAAGCTGCCTTGTACTGTGGCCTAATAATGTGTCTTCCCCATTGTGCTTTATTCATATTGCTTATAACTGACTGTCAAGTGATTTGCATCCTTCTTGTATAGATCATTAAAGTTTATGTTACGGTGTGGTGTGGCTTTGACTCTGCTGCTTTAAGCATGTGGTTAGGCAGGCTATACTTGATATCCCATTCTTGGAAAGGCGTTCTTTGGTAAATTCTCCCAAGTTATGGTTGAGGATCTTTTAAGAAGGAAATGGGCCTTGACAACTGTGTAAAGCCAGTGCGGTTTATCACTAGCCACCACCATATATTCCAGGCCAGGTCAGTCCCTTCAGAACAGAGGTGTCCAACTGGTGGCCCAAGGGTCACAATCTGGCCCACTGAAGCATTTTATCTGTTCCTTGCTAATGCCCTATAACAACCTGTTTTGACTGGAGAGAGACATGCTGGACATGGTAATTTGTACCCCCTACCCAAACCATGCCAAGTGTGGTAAGTGTCTCTTGAACTGTGTGGTAAGTGTCTCCTGAACTGTGTGGTAAGTAACCCCTGAACTAAAAAGGTTAGACACCCCTACTTCAGAAGATTAATCAACCTTGTATATTGAGTAGCACCTCGAAGCATCAACTGGTGTTGCTTTCTTTGGTTGTACAGGCCAAGCTTCTTCAGGAGGTTGGGCCCACCATCCCAAGAGTTGCATTTCTTACTGTGATGCGGGTCTCTCCTTGGGGAATTTTCTAGGTTTGGCATGGCTTGGCGAATCATCATAAATTTGTCCTCTCCATAAATCAGCTGGAGCTGCAGGCAGTGCTCTTTGGGGGAAGCTAAAGCCATAATCCATCCTGTTGTGCTTCAGTAGTTCTGACAAACCAGTTCATGATATATAATGTGGCAGTTGTTACTTTGATAGATATTCATGTTCCCGGAGAATTGTATGTACTGGGTGGCTTCCTAGGCAACTCTTCTAGAGATGAAGATTGATAGTATAGTCTTGTCAGGGTCTGCAGGTGTACATATGCAGTTGACTCGTTTGCCGCATGGGCGAATGAGGTAATTTCTTTGTTCTGCCAGTTTCAGAAAGGCAAGGAAAAGCTGACAACATGATACATTCTCTGTCCTGTAAAAGTCTAGATTCCTGTACATTACCCCCCATTTTCTTTGATCCAGTTTCTAATCACAAAATTTGGAGAGGAATGGCTGAAGCTTGTCCTTGTTGAACCTTAGTGTCTGACAAAGAAGGTAGTGTTTCAGACTGTGAAGTCTCTGACGGCACAAGAAATGATTGTAATGCAAGCTGAAGAAATTTTCTCAGCAACACATGAGAATATTGTTCATGGTTTATATTCCTCCTCCTGCCAGATGTTTCAGAGGTGAGCAAAGCCACTAGGCAGTCTTCACCCCTTATAAGGTCTGTACTGCTAAGTGGAAGAATTTTCCTTCTATCTTAGCAGTCAGGTTTCTTGTGCTGCTTATTCAATTAGCTTGCAGGTGGCTCTGACATTGTCTCTAGCATTTTTGCCCATCCTGACACTGTGTTGGGGAGGACCCTGGCTTTCTGAGTCTCCATCTTCACTTGAACCCTTTTTTTATTCATTTGTTAACTTGGTAAACTGTTCAGACACAAGGATTTTTTGAGGAGTGAACCACCTTGTTCTATTGGGAGAATCAGTGTATCCCCATTTAACGCTTGCTCTCTCTCACTCCCAGATAAATGCCTTCACCTTTTTATTAATTATTCTCCATAACTTGTCTGGTTGATAAAAATCTGCCTGACCTGTATGTAAAACTAAAGGGACTAAAATAATTTTCATTGTTTTTATTTTACTATCCATATCCGTAAACAAGAGCTTTGAATTTCTTGGTTTTTGAATTTTCTTTCGCACATATTCTTAGCTGCCATATCAAAAGTATTTTTAGTCATTACTCCTAAATACTTTGTGTTATCGTGTCCCCATAACTATGGGTGTTGCTGAACCAATTTGTGTGTGGCTGCATAATTTACAGCTATAGCCTTTGTTTTATCATCATTAATTTATATCCTGAAAAGACTTAAAACTATGTGAAAATGTTCCACGACACCAAAATGTCACTTTCTGGATTTATCAAGTACAAAATAGTATCATTTGCAAATAAAGCCAACTTGTCTTGATTACCATACCAGTTATATCCTTGAATTTCTGCATCCCTTTTTTTTTTTTTTGACAGTGGGTCTAAATGTAAAGCGGTTAAGAAGGGGAAAGGGGACACTCGTGCCTAGTTGCTGTACTCAAACACAACTTATCATGGGGAACAACCCCCCCCTTTTAATTCTTGACTCCGATCCTTCATGTATTCTCCTAATTAACCTTTTTATTGTATCAGGGAATGTAAACGATTCCGTGTCCTACTCAAAAGTCCCAGCTTACTCTGTAGAATGTTTTCTCTGTGTCAAGGTCCACCAACAGCAGCAATATTTTCTTACATTCTGCTTCCCAATGGATCATCATTGTTCTGTTAACGTCAAATGTTTGCCTCCCCTCCACACCACATTGATCTTTATCAATTTGGCTAACACATTTGCCATTTCTAACTACTATTAATCTAAACACTTTATAATCATTGTTTAAAATTTAAATGAGTCTATATGAAGTTGGGTCTGATGGATCTCTACCTTCTTTGGGTAGTACAGCCACCATAGCTTATTTCTAAGGTGCTGGTGCTTCCCCTCCGTTTAAAATACAATTAAACAAAGTGTTCCAGGTCTTTTATCACTTTCTTCCCTCCTAATTTCCAGGCTTCCACAAGAATACCGTCTATTCTTGAAGCGTCTGCTACCAGTTTATTATACATCACCGTTTTTATCTCATCTCCTCTTAACTTCACTGTTGTGTGTTGAACCTTATCTTTCTCTAACCTTGGCATAATTACATCTTCCATAAATATTTCCATTTGTTCTTGCTGGTGGTTTCCACATTCTTCTGCTTTATACAATTTTTCATAATATTTTGAAATATTTCTAATACAGTTATATGATCTCTGGTTATTTTTCTTGTCATAGGTTCCTAAGTTTGCCAACAACCCTTTCTGCTTTATGTTGCTTAAATCATTGTGCTAAAACTATTTATGCAATTGATTTATCAAAATAATAATAGCAGTCTTTCTAGACTCATGCATATTATCCAAATTTTCCAATATTTTCCTTTTAGTACTATGCATTTGCTCCTCCTGTCGTTTTGTGAGTTTCTCCTTATTCTACAATATTGTAACCTGTGTCAGCCCCTCAAAGTAATTGCTATTGCTATGTAACCATTTCTCTTTCTTTTATTTCTACCCTGTTTTTCAACACCATTTCCATTTTATCTCACTTACTAGTTACCCCCTTTGAAGAAGTTTCTACTTTCTCTGTTAACACTTGAGTAATTTCCAATACCTATCCCATGAATTCTTCTCTTTCTAACAGATAGGTGGGTAGGAGCCAGTGGCTCATTTTTACTTCATTATCCTTTTATATTGGTTTTTATTGGTAAGTGATCTGAAATAGTTATTGGATGTGTTTCGAAGTTTTCAGTTAAATGCACAAACTATTGCAAAATAAAATTTTTATCCAGTCTATCCCAGTTGTTGTACCTTGGGGAATAATGTGTAAATTCTTTGAGTTCCTACTAGTAAATTCACATCTGCCATACCAAATATTTTCATAAATTTGTTCAGAAATGTTCACTCTTCTGTTATATTTTCCCTTCTAGGCCCCCGACATATCCTCGTTATTACAAGTCATGTTCTAGTCCCACACCTGTAAGTGATATTTCAAGCTCTGTAATAGCAGTTTTTGGTGGAATGTAAGTACATGCAAGCATAATACTCATTCCTTGCCAGTAGTCCCTTGCTACCACAGATCTACCATTATTGTCTTTTTTCCCTCTTCTATCACTTTTGGAACCCCTCTAGCAAATCAGTATTATTATACTCCTTTTTCTTTGTCCCTAATATTCTGATGAATATCCATCCTGAAATCCTTTGTCAAATTCATTTGCTCATTTCTTTCCAGATGCGTATCCTGCAGCATTACTATTTGTAGTCTGCATTTCTTAATGCAGTTCAATACTCTACACTCTTCCTTTTTGTCTGTACCTCTAAAGGCCATTAACATTCCTATATAGTATGGATAAAGCAGTCATTATGTTAAAAGCGATTGTTCCCATCTATTATACATGACAGTTTTTAATGTGTATTTTTAGCTTTAGTCTTACATGTGTACACACACACACACACACACACACACACACACACACACACACACAGAGGTCTACTTCATAACATTGAGACAATAACATCGAAAATTCAAAACACTGAAAAGCCAAAACATTGAAAACTCAGAACATTGAAAGTGTGCTTCATAACATTGAAAACTATATTGCAGAAGTAAATAAGATCCCCTCCACCTATAACACCACCTAACTAACAAACACACTTTCTGCTACGTTTCTGCAGGGGGGGGCAAGCCTCGCCCCCCCTTGAATTAAATATACCACCTCCAAGATTGCACTACAGTGGATTTTTAATTTACAGGGGGTGTGCAGGGGTCTTGCCCCCCCTGCAGAAATGCAGTAGAAAGTGTGTTTGTTAGGTGGTGGTGTAGGTGGAGGGGTTCTTATTTACTTGTGCAATGTAGTTTTAAATGTTATGAAGCACACTTTTAATGTTCTGAGTTGTCAATGTTTTGGGATTTCAGTGTTTTAGGATTTAGATGTTTTGGTCTCAGTGTTATGAAATTCAGTGTTATGAAGTAGACCCAAACACATGAACACACAATGGCATTGTGAACTTTTATACAGTTTTTTCATCTCATCTCAATTCAAACCTACATAACATTTTTTCAAGACTTTTTGCTTTAATGAAAACCGTCAAAAAATTAATTTTAACAAAAAAATGCATTCCCTATTAACTTAGAACAAACAATAGTCTGTGTACATTTTCAATAAATGATGTTTAACCGTCCTGATAGGAATAGTTGCCCGATAATGACAACTGCACCCAGAAGCTTTGCCTAATCTCAACTTAAGGTTGTCCGTACTAAAGTTCATGTTACAGCCTGAGCTCCCGCTTTCAGTGGTTGCGGTCTGTTCTTTGCTTTGTTGCCTCCCAGGTGTGAAAAACAGCTTGCATGCTTTCAGAAAACATTAACTGTTAGTCCTAAGAAAAAGTGCATTTGGCTGGCTTTAAGTAAATCTTAATTGTGCACTTTTCTATTAAAATACACTAAGGTATTAAGGCTGCTGGGGAGAATACGATCTCCGATTCACTTCCCGAAGTTTGACTATTTTTTTACTGAACTGCTTGTCCATTGTACCTTAAATTTTGCATTTCTTTCAAAGAATGTTAAGAACTGTTCAGATTAATTGCTTGCACCTGTAGACAGCTCGACTCCTTGTCATAGTAGCAATGAGGAGAAAAAAAAGCAACTAACAAATCTTGTAGATACATGAAGGAATCATTTTACCTTGTGTTCTGAGTGAAATTTACAAACTTCCCCTGGCCAGCTACCTTCAGCTTTTGACTTTGTCTCTCACTGAGAACATTTGCTAATGGAAAATCAACAAGCTAATATATTTGCAGATACAAACACCTTAACATTTTTCATGCTTTTCATAATTTTGTTGTATTTGTTAAGCCTATTTGCTTACAAGGGAAGCTTGTTTATAGTTTAAGCCAAGGACATTAATCTAGACATCCACCTTTAATAAAACAAGGGAAATTATCTTTATTCTTATTATGATATGATATAGTCTGTACACTTTTACACCCCACCCCAGCAGCCAAAGATCACAGCATTATATTAACTTAAACTTGCGTCTGACAAGTCTTTCTTATCTTGTTACAGTGTAAAGCTTGCATTTCTTGCAACTAAGAAAAAGCACTTATTTACTTTAATATCTTGAAGATATACAAGAGTCACTGAAAAAGCCCACACACATTTAAAATACCCCTAACTGCACCCTATACAAAACTGCTTTATAATATAACATGCAGTTTATATATTATGAAGTGTTTTATCCAAATACTAATAAGAGCAAAAATTGTTTTATGTACAGTTATTTTTTTCTTTGAGTCCTTCTAAACAATAATGGCATATAGTAGAGTATATGCTTTACAATCCACCCACAAGTTTAACAAAATCAGGAAAACTCCAGTTGTTGTCAGCTATTTTTTCTTGCAAAGCCAAATTTCAGAAATATGATTAATGCTTTATAGTCTCCCATTTAGTCATTAATGTCAATGTGTTGGTGGTCTTCTTCCAGATAATTTTTATATCCTAACATCAGATTCTAGTTCAGATCAAGTTATTCCTGATTCTTCTAGTCAGTTCCAGTGCTTTTTCTGTGTCTCAAGCATTTTCCTCTGGAACACTGAAAAGGTTTCACTGGCAAAGCTTATGAGCTTTATTGTTAGACGAATGAGAAGTGGAAACCCCTTCTGCTTCCCGGTTCACGCTTTGTTTGGATAAACTTTATTTCCTACTTAGCCTGTTCTGCATAAAATATTCTGAAGACAGCTATTCTGAAGAGAACTGGATAAAAATGCTTGAATTTCTCACCTCCCTTTCGACATTCCCCAATTTCTGGGCTAGATTTGCTTCTCTTTCTGCCTGATATACAGTGAATGATCATTTCCCACAATCACTACGCTCTCTCCATTTATAATGCTTTTCCTTTCTGCCTCAGATTTGTCAGAATCAACTCTTTCTGCTGGTATGGTTGCATCTTTATTATAATAGGTCTTGGCTGCTTTTTCATAACCAGGTTTGGATCACACACCCAATGTGCTGTTTCAGTTATCAGGTCTTGCTGTGTTACACCAGTTCAGTTGCTTATTTGTACTTTTATAAAATTAATAGTCTTTTCTTTTCAGTTTCTCTGGTGCAGTAGACAATCTTAGTTTTTTTTCACAGTGTCTTCTAACGTTACATTTTGTTTTGAAACAGCTATGCTTGAGAAGCCTCTTGCTCAGCCAACTTTTTCTTCATTTCACCAGCTTTTATTTTCCAGTCTTATCAATTCATCTGAGAAGATAGTTAAAGCTTCTTCTGTTTTTTTTCCCAGCCATCTCTTATTTGAGTTGGTATATCCTGTTCAGTGTGTTTCATTTATTTTAATCTCTGAATACATTTGATTTATTTTTCCTCTAAGTTATTGGAAGTCATTTCTTGTACCAAAACTGATGCTAAACTGTTTTTTTGCTGAACAGCTCAACAGTGTTTTCACTTCACCTTTTCTAGTTCCCTAAATTTCTTCTTATAGGTTCATAGGTAAACACTAGGCTAGCTGCCCTTGCGGCCATTTTAAGCCTAGCCAGTTTCCCTTTTTGTGTCAAATTAACCTATCCCATTTGATTAGAGATGGCATCATCCATCCCATGACTGATTAATTATATTTGGTCTCCAGTGAGAATAGCTGGGGTCACACACCATAGACGATTTGACAGGATCTATGCTTGGGATAATGCATTTAGGAGCTGTCTCTATCCATTAGTAGTAAGGAAACAGTCATAGGGTGAATTGTTCTCTTTCCCATCCATAGATCCAAGTTGTACTTGATTATGGACTGGGATGAACTTTGTTACTTTGATTTATGTGGATGGGGAATGTGTTCCAGAGCAGTGGTATCCTTTGTGAGCTATACCTGTCCCTCCAAACCATTCTCTTGATGTTGCAGAAGATGTTTAGATCTCCAGATTGAGTATTTCGTATGCCTTTTGACTTGCTGATGCACAGTAAATTAATCAGTATTGGGTCAAAGGATGCCTTGTATGCCAGACACAGGTCACCTCTCAGCAGTCTGTCTGATACCAAGTGTAGGACATGTTGTTTAGGCCTTTTAGTAAATATTTCTGTGGGTGTTCCAGTTGTTGCATGTGTCTGGACAGATACATGCCAAAGGGGGCGTTATATCCAATGACTGACTTAATGAGGGCTGATTAAATGGGGGCAATGACATCCGTAGATCTAGACACAGTGTCTTTGTTTATAAGCTGTGCAGTATCAGAGGACTTTCTTATGACAGTGGACAAATGTTCGTCAAAAGTTAGGGCACTGTCCAGAAAAGTTCCCAAATACTAAACAACTGAGTCAGACCTTAGGGGCATGTAGTCAATGTGGCAGTTCCCTGATGTAGATGATTTTTCAAAGGCTACATTAAGTATTTTTGACATTTAGTTTTAGTCCATGATTTTAGCACTAGTTGTTTAGGACAAACCTTTCTGCTTGATGGCATTTTGTTTTAAGTTTTGATACCAACATTTTTATTTTGTAAGTTTTGCTGGCATGCAGGCAGTGTACTTGCTAGCTAGTAACTGAATTTTACCCAAAATGACAAATTTCACTGGCTTCCTTTTCTCAGTTTCTCTTTTCACACTGGTATAACTGAAATTAAGCTGTTGGTCGGTGTGTAGCCAATTTGGAAGTTCTAGAAGACTTGGTGAGCATCGCCTTTGCTCGCAAGGTCTGTGAACTTCAAGCCTTCATAGTTGGGAGCCATATTTGTTGTTGTTTCACAAAGATCAAGTGTCCCTTAGGACTAAACCACTTTTATTCACAAAAGTGGTGTCAAAATTGGCCTTACCCTATTCCATTTATAACTTCCTGTTTTCCTTTGTCAGAAGACAAATGAGAGAACTGCCCTTTACATTGTCTGATCAGATTCTGCTTGAAGGGAGTACACAAGTTACTTAATACTGATAATCAGTTTCCGCCATCAAAGGTGGCATGAAGCAGTAGAACTGAGAGTTTTGCAAATGCCACAAAAACATCCTGGTAGAAAGACATGAATGGTGAGGAACCTCTGATTGTGGAACCGTATTCTACTGTACTGGGTCTGAAGTATAACATTTCTTTTCAGCAACTGCCAAGTGTGTGTGTGTGTGTGTGTGTGTGTGTGTGTGTGTGTGTGTGTGTGTGTGTGTGTGTGTGTGTGTGTGTGTGTGTGTGTGTGTGTGTGTGTAAAATAGATTATCATCCTTGTTGCTGAGAGCATATATGTGGTTCTCTGAAATGTGGTATAGTTCTGAGGAGTAGTAGTAGTGTTCATTTAGTAGTTTATAGGTTAGTGTATTGAGAAGGACAGTGGCCCTACAGTCCATTGGGAGCCAGTTAGATTTGTTAATTGTCATGCTATGACATTTATAGTATGGGCTTAGTTGGCTGACTAAGGATTTTATTTTTGTTTTTTTGGAGGATTAGGATTTCAAAATTCTGTGAGGAATGTAAGATGGTGACAGAAATAGAGTACTGAAGACTACACAACAATGCATTTATAGAGATTCTACACGTTGCTTTAAAAAGACCAAGTATTTTTTTAGCCCACTGCTCATCATGGGATAAAAATGATAATGTTTGGTCTAGCTTTAGTTTTTGGTGTTTTTGCTTTATTCTGACTGGGAGCATACATTTTAAGGATGAAATATCTTGATATTCTGAATAGAGGAGAACCCTTTACTTGTGACAAATAGCATTAGAATGGATTACGTTGTTGTTGTGAAGCCAGTACTTGGGTACATTGTCATCCTGAAGGGAGGAATTAATTTCTTTGTGTGCAAGTGATCACATTGTCATCTGCATAAACCAGACAGTTAGCCACTTGTGTCTTCTGTTGCTTGCTTCTGATGTTTCCTGTGTAGTGGTCATGTTATTGGGTCACAGTTTCATCCAGCATCATTATTTGCACTTTAATTCCATAAGTCAGGCGTACACTGGCAATGTAATATTACAGGATGTGGCCTTCTAAGTGTTCATCTTTCGGCTCTTCTGCTGTCTCTTTGGGGTGGTGTGGTATATGTTACTGCCTGCATTTTTTTTTCATCCCCAGGACCTTTGTCTAATTGCTGCACTACTGACACCCTATCTGCCCATTTGTTCCTGGAACACAAGAGCCAGTTGCATTCCTGGGTTTGATGAGAAACTTGAGATCCATTCATTCCCACCCAGGAATCCCAATCAGCCCTTCCTTTCTTTGGTGGGAGTTGAGTGTTAGGGAAGTGGGCCATCTTGCTGGTCCTGCAGGGGTGGGGGACAGCCTGCTTTCTCCCCATTGTAAGCCTCCCCCCCATTGCTCGTTTGAGTCTACTGTTGCTGTCTCCCAAAGGAAAGCATGCTACAGTACTCTAAATTCCCCTCAGCTTTTCTGATACTAAGCACCATAACCTCATGCATTTGGGTAGCTTGAGCTGGGTAATACTTACTTGCTCTCACAAGGTGTCACTCTTCTGCTGACCAGAGCAGCCTCCCTCCCCTGTGACGGGCAAGATAGCAACAGCCTGTCACTTCCATCTTCACCAGCCACCTCCTTACAAGCACCTGAATTGCTACTCACTTAGATCTCCTGTGGCATAGTCATGTCTCTCTGCTACTACACCATTGAGCTGGCTACTGCTTCTGATTCTTCTGAAAAAAGTACCTAGTTTGGAAGACTCCCAGTCTCAGATGGGTCAGGTGGCTACTGTCCATATCAGTTCATTTATTAATAAGGTTTGTGAATTTGGATGCTTAATACCCCCTACTCTTCCACTCTCTTTTTGACAATCCAACTATCCAGTGACTGTGTATGGTGTTCCTTGCAAGCTGGCCAATTATTTTTCTCTCTCAGATTATGCTTACTCAGCAGGTGGGAGTAAACTGTAATGGGTGTATACTCTAGGCTTGCTTTCTGAATGTTGTATGTGGTTTACCATCATGCACCATCAAGAGGGGCACCATCCCCTTTTTATGTGATGCAAAGAGAAGAGAAAAAAATTGACTGGTAACTGCAGGAGTGGAAAAACCTGCTCTCTCTCTCTCTCTCGTGAATAATTGATTTTTTATTGGTTTACAAGATTGATGAGCTTTGCCTAAGCATCACTGTAAATATGATAAATTTTATGTTCTGAAGTATATGCCTCCAGAATTGTAAGGCTATTAGGTTTTAAGATGGACTTTTTTTTTGTAAATTTACTTTTCTATCTTCACTCATTTGTATTTAAGGTACAGTAGCAATTTGGAATCTGGTCACAAAGTCCTTACTCCAGAGAGTTCGTCAGGTAGATGGGTCTGTCAAGCTGTACCCCTTCCGCTGCTTCACAGCTCATGATCATGCAGTCAAGAGCATAGAGTGGTGCAAAGCTAACAGGTAAGTGTAGCAAGATATTTTGCATCTATGTGTATTTAGACCCAAACATTGTAAAAGTGTTAAATGTCATTCCACAATGTTTGTGTTTTAACTGTTGCACCGGCTTTATAAAGGCAGTAACTGAATACTGGTACTGTGTGGAAGACTGTTATTCCTGTAACACACTTTATTTGATTTTATAACCCATTGGTCATGTATTTCAGGTGTCTACAAATTTCTCATGTTATTTCTTGAAGTCTGGCATAGGTAGAATTGTCTTGAGGAATGTATGAAGGAATGAAATGTTGATCTTCATTTATAGTGGTCAGTTCAGGTTATATTTCAAGTAGAGCATTTGGTATATGGATGCAAGTAGCAGTTTAGACCCACCTCATCTGTATTTAATTAATGGCATTTATCTCGACCTACCAGTCATTAGAGATGTAAAGAAAAAAAAAACGTGTAATCATTTTAAACATCCTGTTTTAACTTCTGACATGAGAAATTGCCTTATGCTGATTTAAGTATTGTAAATGGTTGTGTGTGGTCCATTGCATTGCAGTAAATTGACAGACTACTTCAGTGAAATTTTTCATTAACTTAGCAGCCCTAAGCTTCCCCATCCCATGTAACAGTTTTGCACCATGTACCTCCATGCTTAATGCATCATTCTCCAAGTATATGCAAATTCAGGAAAAGTTTGCATTTTTTTTGATGAAATAGTTCATTAGCTGTTCAAGGAATGACAAATCATACAAATCCCATTAAAAATATTAGAACACAACGTTGGTGTGATGCCTTTAGATTAGTATGGATTTTGCTGAAGAACCCACTTCAGCTTTCAACTGTATGAACACTTTAATTGACACTAATAAATTAATGCTTGGTAAAATATCATGAGTCCAAGAGTGGGTTCATCCTCTCTTCCATTGCCTTTCAGCATTTTTTTTCTCTTTGAAGATTGTGCACCATGTGCTAGTACATACACTGCAGCATAAGATCATTTCTTGCCCCTGAGCCCTGCATTTCTTTTCCATTGTTCTCACATTTCAAGATCTTCATCCTGATGCACATGGTGAAAAATTCCCAAGTTCACTGTCTAAAGGCAAGTGTTCTAAATGTCCATGCAGCTAAGACCTGCATTGATATCCTTTCTGCTGCCCGAAAAAGGAGCATGGCTTGAAATGCTTCTATAAATTACAGAGATTCAACCTATCCACACACTGACACTACAACTTGTTACCAGAATTCTTTTGTTGATCAAGTATTCCTTGCCCAAGGATTTGTGAGATAGTCTGCCCATAACCCCAGAAACACTGCAAGAGCATAGGTTAGGTGTACCTGCAGATTTACCAGTCTGGGGTTGTGCTGTAGTCTCTGGTCATCACTCATCTTATAGTCAAGTGGTGTGAGCAACCAGTCTGATCTGGCAACGATCTCTGGAGTCAAACATCTATGGTTTGAAGGTATTTGTAGCTGGTAGCTGTTAAAAACATTGTGGTTGATTGGCTACATTGATGATCCGCATATAAGTATGTTTGTGTGTGTGTGTGTGTGTGTTTGTGTATGTGTATTAGTTTAAGGGTGTGCACACTTATGCAACCAGCTTATCGTGCGTTTTTCATTTTTTTATATTTTTTCCTTAACAGATTTGTTTGCTTTTCAATTGAATTGTACAGGTTATAGGTCATATTAAAGGTGGGAAAAATTTTGAAATGGTTTATTGCGGTCTTATTTGTTTATATCACAAAAACCTGGCATTTTAACAGGGGTGTGTTCACTTTTTATATCCACTGTATACTCACAAGTATACGTTGTATTTGTCATTGTATTTGTGGTCTAGGTCATGGCTGTAAATGTTTCAAGAAGAAACAGTTTACTTACCTAGTTAATGAACTGACAAAATTAACAATCTGATGTTATCATTTTCATTCATTCATTGACCTGTGGGTTTCGGTTCCGACCCTCGGAACTGACTTAGCCATTTCACTAGATCTCATTTGCTCTTCATTGAACAAGCAGCGAGGTTTCAGTTCTCTTGAGCTCCTCCAACTTTGTGTATTTCACAGTGAGTCTGGTCTATTCAGTATCCTTCTTTACTTACACAGGAAAGTATTTTATTAGGTGATCTAATCACTGACTGGCTTGTCTGTAACTCAAAAAAAAAAAAAAAAAAACACTAATCACATCAACCTATATGGATTTTCTCAACTCATTCCAGAACCATCTAGAGTAGACAAAAACAATCCCGTAAAGAATCTATACTTGATTGGACATTAGTAAATTACCTTGAACGTAATTACCAAGTAGGTAGTCTACCTGACGGACTTAGTGACCATCTCTCTACTCTCCTCCTTCATAAACGTAGTAACTTACCCAAACCTACAGTCTATAGACAAGTCAGAAATTATTGCAATGTTAACCCTCTAGAACTCAACACTATATTAAAAAAAAATGTAACTGGGAACCACTGCACAGCCTTGACCTAGACCAAGCAGTGGACTATTTTAATAGTACTCTTATTAACATCCTTGATTCAGTTGCCCCAGTAAGAAAAATTAGAGCTAAGCAACATTATACTCCTTGGCTTACTAAATCCACTAGAGCCCTATAAAAAAACAGAGGCAAGGCATGGAAAACCTGGAAGAAAGATAACACTAGTCTATCGAAACAAAACTATCAACAGCTTAGGAATCAGGTAAAAAAACAAAGCTTGATAAACAGAACTACTTTCTAGATATACAAAATAAACACTCCGCAATAACCCCCAAAAGTTCTGGCATGCAATAAACTCCCTACTAAAACCTGGTAAAACCTCCACACCAACTCCCACCTATGCAAAAACAGATAGTGATATAGCCTCTCAGTTTAATCACAACTTTATTGAATCCATTAAATCACTATCAACTCAACTTTCCAAAAATAGCTACTCATCCATATCAACAAAACTCCTAACAACTTACCTCCCTTCATATTCTCTCCTGTCCCAACCTCAACAATAAAAAATACCTCTTAAAACTTAAACCCACTACACTTGCAGCAGATGGTATACCTGCTCATTTCCTAAAAGTGGCTGCCGACTCTCTATCCTACCCAGTCTCATACAGGAATAGCACTTCCCTCAACTATGGAAAATCTCTTACATTATTGCCCTTCATAAGGGTGGGAAATTCCTATGATTTCTCTAACTGTCGCCCCATAGCCGTTCTGTCTCCTTTAAAAAAGATACTTGAGAAATGCATACACACTCAGATCATGCATTTCCTAGACTCTAACAATCTCTTTTCCTCTACACAACATGGTTTCCGCCCACACCACAGCACAACTTCAACCCTTCTCTCTTTCACAAACCTGGTTAACCAACATAGAAATAACAGATTTGTATCTGCTATATTCCTGGACCTCTCCAAATCATTTGACATGGTGTCCCACTCCATTCTAATAGATACTCTTACCTCTCTGTCCTTTGCCCCTAACATTCTTGCATGGTTTAAAAACTATCAGACTGACAAGCTGTCCAGTAGCAAGGAGTTATATCATCTTTACTCCCAACTACCATGTTGTACCTCAAGGTTCCATACTCGGTCATCTCCACTTTTCTATCTTTACCAATAATCTACATACATCTACCCTATAGGCTTCACTCATACAGTATGCAGATGATTCCACCCTGATCTGCTCCGCCCCAAATCTCACCATCCTACAGCATCTCACCCAGGAATCTTCTACCTCAGTAAAAAGGTGGATCACAGATATTCAACTTATCTTAAATCCCAACAAAACAAAACTACTTCTATTTACCCTAAACAAGTCAAAAACCACTCCACTCTCCTTCTCTGTCTCCTCCAATAATGGAACTGTCATTTCACCCTCTCTCCACACCAAGCTGCTTGGCATCGAAATAGATAACCTACACTTTGACATCCATATCTCTCAAACTATTAAAAAGGTACACAAAAAATGGGGTCCCTATACAGACAAAAAGAGTTTCTATCAGATCAAGCTCGGGTCACCCTAGCTCAAACCCTCCTTCTTCCCACACTCGTGTGCAGCACCCATTCTCACCTATGTAAGAAATCTGACCTGGAGAAACTTGAGTCGTGTTATAACAAAATCGCGAAGTTTGCAAAAAATTCCCCCTTTAGAACCACACCATTGTATACCTTTTAGGCAGCTTCAGTGGCTTGAACTCACACAGTTATTAACCTACCACCAACTAGTCATAGCCTGTAACAACCTGAAATATCCTGAGAAAACTCCAGCCCTTAGGGAACTACTGACTTTCTACATTCCAAATTGACCACTCCGCTCTGCCAACAAATCACTCATCTCCAAAGCCAACAACACAGCAGGTAAAGCTAATTTTTCTCACAGTATAGCAAAAAGTTGGAATAATCTCCCTCCCTCGGTGACTTCTGCACCTAATACTAAACAATTCAAAAACTCCCTTAAGGCTCATCTGATTAGCTCTTGGCTATGTCCATGTGTTACTTAATCCTAGTGTATGCTACCACCATCTTTCTCTCCTCTCCCCAAACCCTCGGTGAAAATGGAAGTAACAAATGGTATCCCTTGACATTTGGAAATGTTGTGATCTCTGCCTGTATATTTTGATGACTAACTTAATGTTCACTTGTATATATTGCTGATGTGATCTTTCTTTTTGTACTGTTCTTTTATGCACAAAATACTGCTCAATAAGAAAGTCTTTACATCATGTATTATTATCATTGTCTGTTGTATTAATTAAGTGGAGCTATTCTCCCCGGGCCTCCACTGTAAATAGACATCATCCAGTCGGACCATCCCGGTTAACAAATGAAAAATAAATAAAAATACTTTTACCTTCTATTTCCCTACCATGTTTAGTTGTTTTTTTGAAATGTAAGCTTTGTGAATAGTAGTCTGTTTTTTGTGTCTGCCATAACCTTTTTCCTCCTCACATTTTTTTTTCTCTTTCCTAAAAAAAAAAAAAGAAAGAAAGAAAAAAGTTTTTTCTTCATGTCTGAAACTAAGTTAGATAGGGCTGATAAGCCCTTAGGTTTCAAGACGTCCACTTCCTGTGGACACAGAATTCCCTTGTCTGATGCCCACAAGGGGGTGCATCTGTTGTTTGGAGCCTGCACATTTGGATAGTGTTTGTTCAGTTTGCTTGAGTTTTCACTCATGGGAGTTGGTGGATCTCTGAAATAAGTTGATCCTTAAGGGGTTGCTGCCTGCTTCTTCCCCTATTACAGTTCCTTCTA
Organism: Protopterus annectens; assembly: GCF_019279795.1. NCBI lineage: Eukaryota > Metazoa > Chordata > Ceratodontiformes > Protopteridae > Protopterus > Protopterus annectens. The sequence continues at coordinate 46,532,246 of NC_056738.1, read as the reverse complement.
ATTTATGGGCTCAAGACCCCGTCTGGAAAACGTAGAGGCCCGGGAAACAAGAAAGCTTTCTCATGACAGGTCTTCCTCTTCTCAATCAGAGCCTGTTAAAAAGGTGCCAAAGCTGTCAGAACCAAAGTCTTTGGAGCCTTCTCCTTTGGTTTCCACTGTTGCCTCTCTGTCCCTAGTTTGGGGCCGAGTGTTTTGGCTCAGAGATCTCTGCTCCAGGAGACCTCTCCAAAAAGGACCTCCAAACTTGTTTCTACATCCTTTTTCATCAGGTCTTCTCGGAGTCTGTTGGATAAAGACATTGGTAGATTGATGAGGCAGTTTCTCGATGCACAGAATCAGATGGGATTTTGCCAGCTCTGTCCCCCTCTGTTTCCATGAGGCTTTCCCATTCCATCCTGTAGCTCCTTCTCCAGTCCAACCTATGGTTTCAGAGTCATCAGTGTCGTCGGTCCCGGGAACAGAAGTGTCTGTGCTGATAGTTATCACATCTTCACCTCCAACTATTTCCCCGACACATTCAGCACTGATGGTGTCAGTTATGAGTATGTCTTGGAGCCGTAGCGTCAATGTCTCTTGTGAGGGGTTGACTTTGATGTCGATATTTTCAGATCTGTCACTTCCCGACAGCTCGGCTCTGACTCCCCCTTTGGAGCAGAAGACTCTGGGACCCCGGGGGATGTCAGTTCCAGTAGCCTTGGCCCCAGGAGGACTGCCCTTGGGCATTCAGAGTCCTTCTGCCTTCAAAGTGGTGGAAAGGGTTCTGTCCCAGTCTGGGAGACCCTTGGTTCTCACCCCAGCAGAACTTGTCCCTGTCAACACTGGATCTGTCTCTGGGGCTTCTCTTCTATCACTTGGGCAGTTGGCCCCAGGAAGCCTCCAGACTGTCCCATTTTTGGAACCTTAGAGATGTCCTTCTTTTCACATGTTGCAATATTCTGCACATATGGGTTTTCCTGTCTTGCTACCCCAACATCCAGCCAATATACAAAAGGTTTCAGTCACTGTATGGTGCGTGAGACGTCTGATGTGGCTAGCAGTGCATGGGCCGTAAAAGTGACGTCTGCATGCACCAGACCTCAGAACTTCTCAGCCGCCAATCGAACATCAGGTGATGTCCTTCATGGATGCATCTGCAGTCATAACAACTGGGTTGTCCTGTCGTCAGGCAGCCCTTCAGTCGGCCGGATTCCAAAGTCCGGGTCCGGCTTCGGCTGATGTCGCACTCCACCCGACGTCATCTCTGTTGGTCTTCGGGTATAAAAGCATCAGCCGACGCCATTTTCCTCAGTCTTTCTTGCCGCGTGGCGCCCGAAGCAGAAGCTGTTCGCAAGTGCCGGTCGGTCGGATCCAGAGATTACTTCTACCGAATACTACTTCGAAGACTTCTAAAGCTAAGTACCCCGTTGGGGACTCTTTCTTGCCTCAGCTGATGTCAGAAAAAGTTAACAATTGTTTAACCTGTGGGAAACAAATACCTCATAAAGATTTCCACTCTTACTGTCTGCCTTGTTTAGGCCCAGCCCACGTCGTAGCAGCCTGTTCGGCCTGTGCTTCTTTCAACCGACGAACGCTTAGGCGTCGGTCGGAGTTTGCAGAACAGTTTTTCGGTTCTGATTTTGCGTACATTATGCCGTCGGATCCTCCGACTACCCAATCTACCAAAAAACGCAAAGATAAAGACCGACACTCGCGGTCCGCGGTTTCGGCCGAAACCATGGTTAAGCAAACCGCTAGTGTCTCGGTTTCGGCCAAAACCGAGAAAACTGATCTAAGTACAGCTGAACCTTTTCCTACAACTGAGGCCCCTGCTACAACTCATGAATCGACCTCAGAAATTTTACCCACTACGGTGGTTGACTTATCAGACACCATCCCCTTGGATGTCTCTACCCCAGCACGTGGTGCTGCTAGGCCTCCAGCAGCCATGTCCATTAAGGCCTTCGCCAGGGCTAAAGCAGCCAAGACTACTAAAACAGTGCCTGTTAAACCCCCCACATCCAGGCCCTCTTCTAGTTCCCAAATGCTTACTTTGGCAGAAGATTTAATTTCTTTAATCAGAGGATCTCAATCTCACCCAGATAGGGCCTCTCAGCCCCCAGAGAAGAGACCTAGGGCAGAGCCCCCTGAGCCAGTGTCCTCTGATGAATCTGCTGATGAATCAGACATAACTGACCAGCCAGAGGCTCCCTTCTCCAATTTTGAAGATTCTGATGCTGAAGAATCCATTCCAGCTGCTTCCCACCAGAAGAATTCTCCTTTGGGAAACCTTGCATGCCATGCGAGAACAGTTCCAATGGCAGCAACAGGATTTTCAGACTCCAGAAAAGACTTAGGACCTTTCTGCACCTCCCACAGCACAGGCCCTTAGCTATACCTCCTGTTCTCTCTGTGGTGGATGATGCTTTCAATGATGTTTGCTCCGCTCCAGATTCTTTACCCCAGCCCCTGCCAAACCAGACAGATTTTACAGGGTGCCAGATACTCATCACCACCTTTACAAGGCCCCACTTGCAGACCCAGAAACTATATCCCAGGGTCCCAAGGCAGTAGCCGACCATAGCTAAAACCCTACTCCTTCTGAAAGGGAAGCAAGGTCATTAGACAGATGGGGTAAAAGGTCTACACTTCAGCTACTCTCTCAGCTAGAGCTTTAAACTGTCAGTTTCACATGATACAATACCAAGAGTTTATGCTTGATCAGTTAACTAAAAACTAACCACTGATGAATCTCTTGATAAGAAATATGTATTAGAGATGGTAAATAACATACAACAGGTTAGCAACCATTCCTTAAAATGTGGCTATGATGCACTGGAGGCTTCATTTAGATCAGCCATGACAGGCACAGTGATAAGAAGGCATGCATGGCTAAAGGAACAAGCTTTACCGGATCATGTTAAAGCTAAGCTGCTAGATGCTCCTATGGACAAGACAAGTTTGTTTGGTACACCTGCCCAGCAGGTTATGAAGAAAATGGAAGAAAAGGCAAAATCTGTTCAAACTGTTAAAGATTTCTTGCAGGTTCAACCCCAAGGTTTAGCAGGAACTGGCCTGCCAAAATTGGTCCTTTCCTGACTCCACAAAATTTCAAAGGGGCAGGAATAGGAGTGCCAGAGGCAGAAACCAATCCAGAGGAGGTGCCTGCAGAGGACGACAGTGGCAAGGTAACAACAGAGGCACAGACACAGCCACTGCCACTACATCAGCACAACCACAGTGACTTAACCCTAAATCCGCCTACCAGGGAACAAATAGCAGCTCCTCTAGGCGGAAAGTTAACCTTATTTTCAAGGAACTGGCACTGCATAACAAAAGACAAGTGGATTTTACAAACCATAGATCAAGGTTACGGTTTCACTTCCACACTTTACCAGTCAAAAGAGGAATGCCAAATCTACCTCCAAATCAAAAACAGAGGCTCTACGCCAGATAATGGAGTTAGCAAACATGAGAGCTGTGGAAAGAGTGCCAACAGCAGAGCAAGGAAAGGGGTTCTATTCCAGACTATTCCTAGTTCCAAGAAAGGAAAAAAGTTGGAGACCAATTCTCGACCTGTCCACCTTAAATACATACATCATTGTCCCAAAATTCAAAATGCTGACCCTACAGCAGCTTCTTCCCATGCTGGGCAAGGAGTCTTGGCTGCTAACTCTAGATCTCAAGGAGGCATACCTGCACGTCCCCATTCGACCAATCTGCAGAAGATACCTCAGATTTCTTGCAGGATCAGAGCACTATCAATTCTCAGCATTGCCCTTTGGCTTATCTACTGTATTCACAAAATGTCTGGCATCAGTAATGGCCTATTGCAGACTACAGGGAATTCAAATTTACCCATACCTGGACGACTGCCTGCTACAAGGGGACAACAAAAGCAAGCTGACAACAGATTTACAAAGGGTCATTTACTTGCTACAAGCACTGGGATACACAGTCAATTTACAAAAGTCAAGGCTGATACCATCCCAAACAAGGACATTCTTGGGCGGAATTGGACACAGTAAAACAAATGGCATTCCTGACTACAGAAAAACAAAAGAACTTCCTCTTTACTTCTTGGCACTAACAAAACTGAACAAGTTAACAGCAAGAAAAGTACTGCAGGCCTTGGGCTTCATGGCATCATGCATAATCTTGGTTCCATTTGCCAGACTACATATGAGAAAACTACAGTGGTACCTAAAGAATTTATGGTCCCAACACAGACACAGTCTAGAAACAGAAATCCCACTAATTCCATGCTTAAAACAGGAGTTCCTATGGTGGGCTCAGGCATGCCAGTCAAACCCAGGCCTACCCTTTCGCAGATGTCAAGCAAGCCAGACCATCACAACAGACGCTTCAGACCTAGGATGGGGCGCCCACATGCTGGACAAATGCGTGCAAGGATTGTGGACACAGGATCAACTTCACCTGCACATCAACCTAAAAGAAATGCTGGCAGTAAAACTGGCAATCCAAAAGTTCAAACCATTTCTCAAGGAGGGCCAGTTGATGAGAAGGACAGACAACACCACAGTCATGTGGTACATCAACAAACAGGGAGGCACTCATTCATACCCCCTATGCAGAATGACCTTGGAGCTGTGGACCCTGGCACTCAGCTACAACATCCAGTTACAGGCAATATTTGTACTGGGGAAAGACAATACTCTAGCAGACATATTAAGCAGAACCACTTCGGATGCCCACGAATGGAAGCTGCACCGGACATCTTCAAGACCATCTCAAAGAAATGGGAATGCCACAGATAGACCTATTCATCACCTCTCAATCACCAGCTCAAAAATTCTGCACAAGGACATTCCACCCACTAGCATGGAAAGTGGATTCTCTCCTTCAACTGGAAAGGCCTAACAGCATATGCATTCCCACCTCTTCCTTTGATACACAAGGTACTACTGAAAATCAAGGAAGAACGTCCAAGGATAATGCTGATAGCTCGAACTGGCCAAGACAACACTGGTACCCACTACTGAGGAGCATGTCTCGAACAATATGTGGCCAATACCCTGATGCCTTTGATGTTAACTCAGAACAACTACAGCATCATACATCCAAACCTAAAAGCGTTGCAACTAACTGCATGGAACATCACATAGCAGCAGCTAATCCAGAACTTTCCCAAAGAGTAAAAGACATTATTCTTGAAGCACGCAGACCTTCAACAAGAAGGAACTATGCTGGAAAATGGAAAAGGTTTGTCATTTGGAGTACAGAAAGAGGAAAAGATGTGTCAAACATAGATATGCCTAACATTCTGGAGTATCTGGCGAACTTCTTCATTCAGGCCTGTCCTACTCCTCCATCAAGATACATGCATCAGCTATTTCAGCAGAATACAGCTTTGATCCACCTGTTTTTCCCTTTGCTCAGGCAGTTCCTCAGAGGAATCAAGAATGTAAAACCTCCAAGGAAACCACCATTACCAGCTTGGGATTTGAACTTTGTGCTAGAAAAATTGACACTATCACCCTTTGAACCAGCAGCAACAGCAGACCTACAACACCTGTCATGGAAAACTGCTTTCCTACTGGCAATTACTTCAGCAAGGAGGGTTTCAGAACTACAGGCCTTAATGGCAGTGCAACCCTTCCTAATCTTCCACCAAGATAGAGTGTCCATGAGGACTAATCCTACATTTATGCCCAAGGTGGTATCCAGAGTGTCTTTAAACCAGGCAATCCACCTACCTACCTTCTTTCCCAACCCACAAAACAGAGGGAAAGAATACTGCATACCTTGGATGTACATAGACAGCTACGCTACTACTTGGACAGAACAAAAATAGCAGAAAGACTGACCAACTTTTTGTAGCCTATGCAACAGGAAGGGAAGGAAAAGCTATTTCCAAACAGACAATCTCCAAATGGATAGGAAATTGCATACGATTCTGTTACTCCTTCCATGGAAAACCAGTTCCACAGAACATAAGACCTCATTCTACAAGGGCAACAGCCACTACCACAGCCTTCTTACGGTGGCAACCAAAGACATTATTGAGGCGGCTACTTGGACCTCCGTGCATACATTTGCCAAGCATTATAATTTGCCTCTATATTCCAGATCCCGAGCAGGGTTTGCCACTGCTGTACTGCAAGGGATCCTAAACACACCATAATCTACTTTTATCCTCCTCCCTAGTTGGCTATGGTATTCTACCCAGTTGTTATGACTGCAGATGCATCCATGAAGGACATAGTACAGTTTTGTACCTACCATAAATGTAGATGTCCGAACTGGATAGCATCTGCAGTCAGGATTACCTCCTTCCCCTCTGTGGTACTCCTAGGGTGTTTACCCTCCTAATAGCTAGCTGTTGGGGAGTCTTTATGGTGTATTTGTTTGTATATATGTACATACATGCTTATTGTTGTGTTTACCTCTATCTATTTGGAAACATTGGCATCTATCCAAATTTTAGCCTGCAAGAGGGCTTCTGGCATCTGGGGCAAGAAACACTGAGGAGAATGGCGTCGGCTGATGCTTTTATACCCGAAGACCAACAGAGATGACGTCGGGTGGAGTGCGACATCAGCCGAAGCCGGACCCGGACTTTGGAATCCGGCCGACTGAAGGGCTGCCTGACGACAGGACAACCCAGTTGTTATGACTGCAGATGCTATCCAGTTCGGACATCTACATTTATGGTAGGTACAAAACTGTACTTTCCAGCCTTCCCAGCCGTCGGATTTCTGAGAATTCAGGTAAGTAACCCCACTGGGGAATAATCTTTTCAGTCGTCGTTTTCTAATGCTTGTTCATGTCATCCAGAAAGGGCAAGTGTAACTGTGGCCGGCAGATACCTCACAAAGACGCCCATGATCTGTGCTTGTCTTGCCTTGGTAAGTCACACGACTACAAGGCCTGCCCCATCTGCCAGCGGTTTGTTTCCAGAACTTTACATAGCTGACTCCACGCGCTTAAGATATATTTAAAAAAACAATGTCTTAAGCAGCTAGCGTTAGGGATGGAGGGCACTGCCAAATTATCTACTGAACCACCAAAAAAGAAGGCCAAGACCGCAAGGTCTCCTACTGCCACTGCGCTTCCTCCGTCTGACACTCAGCCTGTGGCTGACGTCAGCCTGGTTGAACACCCGGGCTCTGCCATCTCAGATACAGTGGGTACCTCTTCAGAAGCTGCAGAATCCTGCACGGAACTCACATCCACAGAGTCTTTACAGATGTCAGTCTCCGACACCAAGGGGGAACCTGCACTTTCAGTAGGGCAGTCTGACCCCTCTGTCTCTTTGCAGTCATCGGACCCTCCCTGTTCAGACACCCACTAGACTATCCCTGAAAAAGAAGGAGAAGAGGAAGCATGTGTCCCCTGTTACAGAAAGTACACCAGATTGGCAGGCTTTCTCTCAAAGCCTCTTTAATGCCTTTATGGCCTTGGGGTCTACTATACCTGGGACTTCCACTAGCCCTCCTCCAATCCTAAGCTGTAGGCCTCAGGCCACAGAACCCTCTCAGATGGAAGAGGAACAATACCCTGATTCTTCTTCTGAAGAATCACTCTCCTACACTTCTCATTTCCCTTCTCCCCTTGGATATGGTTCCCAGAGGAAGAATCTGTGGACCCAGATTCACCTGCAGAAGATCTAACCTTTGGGGAAACTATAGCTAAAAATGAAGGAATATTTTAAGGGAGAATCATTTGAGATGACTGAGGTACAAAAAAGGTATTATGACCTCATCCATATGGATTCCCCAGCCCCTTCTGCTGTTCTTCCCATTTATTCAGCCTTTTTAGATGCCTTTTCAGCAGCATCCCTGAACCCGGACTCCCAGCCCCCTGCTCCACTCAGACCGGCTAGATTCTATAAAGCCCCTGAGACTGCAAAATTCTTAGTTAAGTGAACAGCTGCAGACCCAGCCACTATTTCTATTTCAACTGACAAGTCTTCAAAACTTCTGGCTTTTACTACCCTCCTTCCTGTGGACAAGGACAGCAAAACCATGGAGCGTTTGGGTAAAAAAGATATACACTTCTGCTGCTCTTGCCTTCAGAGCAATCAGTTACCAGACACACGTCTAAATATGCCTTATCCCTTCTGGAGAAAATTGCCAAGGAATTATCTGACTTCCCAGACTCAGCAGCCAAAGCTCAACTGCCCCCCCCCCTTCTTTCCCTGACTTCTCAGGTTACCAGGCACTCTATCAAGTGCAGCTATGATGCTGCTGAGGCCTCCGCCAGGTCTGTAACATTAGCATCTGCCTTAAAAATGTATTCCTGGTTACGTGTTCAGCCTCTGCCAGATGATTTTAGAGCTAAGCTGGTAGATGGTCATTTGGACAACTCAGCCCTGTTTGGAGAAAAGTTGGCAGACTTATTCAAGTCCTTGCCACAAAAGGGGAAAGAGATGCAAGATTTTAAACATCTATTGGTATTCCAAAGTTTCAGAGGAATTTTCCTTCTAAAACTCGTTTGCTCCCTCTGCTTGGCCTAGGAAAATGTCCAGAAAGCAATCCACTTCTGCCAGAGCCACACCATCTACCAGAGGCTGCCCTTTCAAGACAGGGCAGGTAGTGTGTGTGACTAATTTCCCACCTTAACCCCACCCCTCCCTCTATCACTCTCTCCTTGTGTTTCTCTCACTGTCTCCAAGTGTGGAGACTTGTCAATTCAGACAAGTAGGTTCTATCCATAATAAAAAACGGGGAATTTCCCCAGCCCCCAAAGGAACAACTTCACCTCTTAAAACCAGTGCTACACAGCCTTATGCCTCAAGGTACCATTCAGCTGGTTCTACAGTCTGCTATGGGAAGCAGTTTTTACTCCAGGATTTTCCTAGTTCCAAGAAATGACGGTCCCTGGAGACGAATTCTAGACCTCTCGCATCTCAACCTCTTTCTTCAGGTGCCCACCTTCAGGATGCTGACTTTGACAACTCTCTTTCCGCTTTTCTCCCTCAAGGGTTTATGGCCACCATGGACATCAAGGATGCCTATCTCCAGATCCTGTAAGGCCCATCTCCAGGAATTACCCAAGGTTCTCAGTGGCTCCTTTCACTTTAAGTTCTCTGCCTTGCCCTTTGGGCTTTCCAATGCACCCAAAGTCTTCACCAAATGTCTGGCACCAGTAATTGCCTTCTGCAGGACAAAAGGGATGTGAATATTCCCATATTTGGACAACATCCTCATTCTGGCAGACTGCAGACAGTCTCTCCTGCAACACTTACAAGAAACCACTGCACTCCTAGCGTCCCTGGGGTTTCAGATCAGTTGCCCAAAATCTCAAGTGGTACCCACACAAAACAGTCTCCCTAGTGTGCAGGATCAGAACAGACATCATGAAAGCCTACCTTCCTCCTCAAAAGGTGGAAAGCTTGACATGTTGTTTGCTCCTAGTTCTTCAGGCCAAAGAAATGATTGCAAGGCAGCACCTCAGTCTCTTGGGCTACATGGCCTCCACTGTTCCCATGCGGCGTTTAGCCAGACTTCACATGAGGAAACTGCAGTGGTACCTCAGGTCAGTTTGGACACAGCATTTTCACACCCTAGAGTACAGGGTGCCCTTCTTGGCCTGCCCTAAGCAGGAGATACATTGGTGGTTGAATCAGGTAAAGCTCAATCCAGGTATTCCACTCCAACTGAAACAGATTATGTACACGGATGCCTCAGGCCTAGGGTAGGGAGCGACTCTGGGGCACCTGAAAGTGCAGGGAGTATGGCCGGCACTACACAAGAAACAGCACATCAGTGTGAGAGAAATGAGGGCAATAATACTGGCCCTACGGGCCTTCCAAACCAGACTTCAACAGGGACCCTTGAAGCCTTTTGCAGACAGTACCACAGTACTGTGATATCTCAACAAGCAAGGGGGAGCCAAATCGTATTTACTTTGCAGACTAGCTCTCCTGGTGTGGGAACTGGCCTCCACCCAGGGGAGTGACTCTATAGATGGTATACATACCTTCACAGTAGAATTCCCAGGCTGACTCACTCAGCAGGTCCATCACTATGGCCCATGAATGGATGCTACACAGGAAGGTCTTTCTGGATCTGGTCCACCCATGGGGTACACCTCAAATAGACCTGCATGCCTCCACCATCAACAACAATTTCCCTCTTTCTGCACCAAACTACCAGAACCACAGGCTGTGGTAACGGATGCCTTTTCAATTTCTTGGAAGGAGACTTTTCTCTGTGCATTCCCCCCTCTCGTCTTGTTCAGAAGGTCCTGCTGAAGATAAAGTAGGACAGACCAAAAATCTTGCTGGTGACTCCCTATTGGCCAAGACAGCATTGGTCCCCCCCCCTCCTACAGTTATCCAAGGAGAATCACCACAAGTTACCCATCAGAGTTGACCTCCTCACACAGGACAAGGGAACCCAGATCCACCCACAGTGGCAATCTCTGCATTTCACTCTGTGGGTGATAGGATTCTGATCCCTTTCAGACCACTTTACAATGAGGACATGCTCACTGACCTGCAGGAGGCCAGGAAACCCAATACCAGGAGGTCTTACCTATCCAAGTGGAAAAGATTCTCCCTATCGTGTCTCAAAAGGCATTTGGACCCATTGCAAAGCGAGACTCCTCTAGTACTGTCTTACCTGTGTGAGCTATTGCAGACTGGGTTAGCATTCTCATTCATTAAGGCCTATTTATCTGCCATTTCAGCATGCCCTCTCTCTGGGTCCTCTTTAGCTTCCAGATTGCCTGCAAAGCTGTTCCTTAAGAGAGTCCTTCATCTCAGGCCACCAAGGAAGCCTATTCCCCCTCCATGGCACCTGAACTATGTTTTAGAGAAGCTAATACTACCCCCTTTTGAGCCAGCATCCAAAGCTTCCCTAAAATACTGCACATGGAAGAGAAGAGTATCTGAGCTGCCAGCCCTCATGGCTTTTCCCCCCTTTCTTGTATTCCACACAGACAGGGTAACCCTTAGAACTAACCCTTCCTTCATGCCCAAGGTGGTTAATGACCTCTCTTTAAACCAAGCCACCCACCTTCTTCCACAGGGAGACAGTGAGAGAGTACTTCATTCCTTGGATCGGCACAGCCAATTCAGATTCCGTCTGCACAAAGCCAGACCAATTAGGCAGGCAGATCAACTGTTTATCTGTTTCCACCCCAGGGCCCTAGGAAAAGGAGTATCTAAACAAACCATTTCTACATGGATTTCCAAAGCTATTACCTTTTACTACAAACACCATGGGAAATCTTTGCAAGGGAGTGTTAAACTACACTGCAACAGGGCAATGGCCTCCTCTGGAGCCTTCTTCAAGGGGTTGGACACCTCCACTCTCCTTGAAGCTGCTACCTGGTCTTCTATGCACACCTTCACAAAGCATTACAAGACAAACCACATTTCTAGGTCCAGAGCTGAATTCGCCAGGGCTATCCTTCATGGATTCCTGGAGAATTCTACTAGACCACCTCCCCCTTCTTCACAGTGAGCTTTGACACTCTCCCATATGTACAGAGTACTGCAACATGAGAATAGAAGGACATAGAAAAGTTGTGTAAAATCTTACCATAACCATAGATTTCCTTCTCTTTCATGCTGCAGTATTCCTTCCTTCCCGCCTACACTTCCTGTTATACAGCAGTTCCCTTTTGGATGGCACATGACTTGCATTACCTTCTCAGGACTGGTTCCATCTGGGGTGCTCAGTTCTGAGGTATGGTGCGTGCAGATGTCACTTTTATGGCCCACACACTGCCAGCCATGTCAGACGTCCCACACACCATACAGTGACTGAAATCTTATGTATACTGGCCAGATATTTGGGTGCCAGGAGAGGAAAACCCATATGTAAAGAATATTGCAACATGGAAGAGAAGGACATCTATGGTCATGGTAAGATTTTACACAATTTTTCGATCTTCCAGCACCTTCCCAGAGCATCCCACTGAGGAGGTTCCTCAGAAGAGACTGTACAAGAGGAGGTACATTGATTCCCTGGAGGAATCTGTTGCCACTGACACTGATTTCAAGGTAGGGGTGGGGTCCCAAATATATCCACCGGATGATGTGTCCTTTGGAGATGTCCTAGAAATCCTTTGCCAAAGAGGTGAATGGTATCTTCAAATCCCATCCCCAGAAGAAACATAGGTTCATAGGTAGGTATTAGGCTATCTGCCCGAGGGCATTTATAAGCCTAGCCAGAGTGCGTCAGCTTTCACCGCCCCATTGGTTAATTAACTGAGCCTCTGTCAAGAAGAGCCAATGAAGTGATCCCAGGGGTGTATTTTTTGTTACCCATCCACTCATCAAGGTTTCTTTTGAAGAGTGTTAGTGAGGGGCTCTGCCTAATGTAGTTAGGAATTTTATTCCAAAGCATGGGGAGTCTGTGACAGAAATCTATCCCTCCAGCATGTTCTATTTATTGTTGTGGCGAGGTTTAGCTCACTAAAGTGAGTGGCTCGCAGTGACTTAGATTTCTTTAGGTGGAGCATGTCCATCAATTCTGAGTTTGGACATGGCTTTGTAAGTCAGGCAGAGATCACCTCTGAGTAAGCGATATGTGAATGAGTACAGCTGGAGTTTTTCCAGTCGGGCTGCATAGGACATATGTTTGAGGCCAGTAATCTTCTTGGTGAGGTACTTTTGTGATCTTTCCAGCTGTTGGAAGTGTCTTGTGAGGTACATCCCAAATATGGGGCATTGTACTCTATGATGGGTCTGATGAGTGACTAGTAGAGGGGCACTATAACCTCTTTATTTCTAGATGCGAACCCTTTAGTAATTAGATGGGCTACATAGAAGGATTTCCTAACTACTGTGGCAATATGATTGTCAAAGGAGAAATTACTATCTACCTGGGTCCCCAGATATCTTATTACCTCTTCTGTATTAAGGGGGCTGCCACCTATGTCATGGTAAGATTTTACACAATTTTTCGATCTTCCAGCACCTTCCCAGAGCATCCCACTGAGGAGGGTCCTCAGAAGAGACTGTACAAGAGTATAACTATGCATTTTTTGGCATTTAGCTTGAGACCATGACTTCGACACCAAGTGTCTGTCTCAGTAAGGCCCTTTTGGAGAATGTCCGTGTCAGCCGGAGAGTCCATTATGGCTCCCAGTTTGCAGTCATCGGCGAACTTGGCTAGCCATAGTCCTCCTGTGTTTGCCTGTACTTCTGAGAAATATATGCCAAAGAGTAGGGGTCCCAGGACCGAGCCTTGTGGGACACCACTTGTGACTGGTTTAGAGTCTGACATGGAGCCCGCTATTCTTACCGTGTGATTTCTGTCTGTAAGCCAGTTGGCACCCCATCTCGTGACATAGGGGTTTATGTTCAGGCTGGTGAGATTTTCTATAATTCCCGAGTGGGGAATGGTGTCAAAAGCCTTGGCGAGTTCAAGGTAGGCTGTGTGAACTACCTTCCCCTCATCTATGGCCTTGGTGACTGTCTCAAAGAAGTCAGCCAGGTTTAGTAGGCATGATCTGCCCTTAACAAAGACGAACTGGGTCGGGTCAAGTGTTTGGAGGATTTTCTTTGTGTTTCACTGTTGCAGTCATTACATTTGGGTAATCTGCTGGCAGGTTGCCCTCAGTCGGCCTGAATTCCAAAGTCTTGGGTCCTGCATTAGTTGCTGTCTTCTCTTCCATGACGTCAAGTCATCAGGGGTATAAAGCATGCTGCCGACGCCATTTTCTTCAGTCTTTCTTGCCACGCAGTGCCCGAAGCAGAAGCATTTCGCAAGTGCCGGTCGGCCGACTACTGAAATATTCGCGTTTGAGTTTCAGAACCGAAGTCTTCAATAAAGCTAAGTACCCCGTTGGGGAAACTTTTTTTCTTGCTTTCTACCAATGTCAGAAAAAGTTAATTGTATTACTTGTGGGAAACAAATCCCTCATAAGGATTTCCATTTATACTGTATTCCTTGCCTAGGCCCTGATCACAACGTGTTTGGCTGTTGGTTTTGTGCTAGATTTAACCAGCCCACTATTAAGCGTCAGTTTATTTTTGCATCTAAGTATTTTGGAAACAGATTCAACTACCCAGAGATGTCATCGGATAGTAATCTGACTACTGGAGTACAAAAAAACGCAAAGAAAAGGACAGAGAAAGGCAGTTGAGATCCAAAACCGACGACGAAGCTTCTCCTAAGCCAGTCGCCGGTACTCGGTGAGCGCTTTCGCAGCCCCTGATACCCACTACCTACGAGTTTCGGGCCTCTACCGGCACCCATGTGGAGTCCAGGTATTGGACCGACGGATGTATCTCCCTCGGATGGGTCTGGAGCGGCTGAGCAGGCGCTGGCTTCTGAGGGTGTATTCAGACCTCAACATTTTTATATCAAACTGACGAAAGCTGCAAAACCAAAGGCAAAGACACCTTCTAAAAGTAAAAAAAGACTCCTGAGCCACGTGCACCGGCCTCTATGCCTAAAAAACAGATGATCAAAATGGCTGAAGACCTTATTACCTTGATCAGGGGTACGAGGCCTAGGCAAGACACTGACTATGAATCTTCAGATCAGGTTTCTATTTTTTCTGATTCCTCCTCTGATCAGGAATTATCTTTACCCCCCCATGAGGATTCTGATGCTGAGGAGTCTATTTCATCTGCATCTCCTCCTGAGGATTATTCATTTGTAGAAACCTTGCATACTTTGAGGGAGCATTTTCACTGGAAGAGTCAAGACTTTTCAGAATCAAAAAAGAGGCTCAGGGATTTCCTCCTCCCTCACCACAAGCCTTTAGCCACTCCCCCTGTGTTAGACATTGTGGATGATGTTTTTTCGGAGTCAAGCCTGACCCCTGACTCTTTACCTCCGGCTCCCAGTAAACCTGACAGGTATTACAGGGTCCCTGACTCTCATAATTCTTTATTTAGAAAACCTGCTGCTGATCCTGTAATTATTTCACAGGGTCCAAAGGGAGTTAAGGCTTCAACAGCAAAAAACCCTACCCCCTCCGACAGAGATTCAAGGGCACTGGACAGATGGGGGAAAAAGGTTTATACATCTGCAGCCTTGGCAATTAGGGCCTTAAACTGTCAATTTCATATGCTTAAGTACCAACAACATGTTTATGGGATTGCTGAAACAGAAAATGATGTTGATTTCAGAATGTGCAGAAAATAAGGAATTGCAGGAATTATTGCATGCAGCTGAACAAGTTGGAAAGCATACTTTGCAATGTGGTTTTGATTCTTTAGAGGCCTCCTGCAGGGCCGCAGTTACTGGATCTGTGATTAGGAGGCATGCCTGGTTAAAGGAACAAAATTTGCCTGATCATGTTAAAGCTAAATTGCTAGATGCACCTTTACAGCATGATTCTCTGTTTGGTATTAAGGCAGAAGAGGTTTTAAAGAAAATGGAAGACAAAGCTAAGTCTATGCAAACTGTTAAAGATTTCTTAGAAGTGCAGCCACCTAGATTCAGTAGACACTGGCCTACAAAAAATTGGTCCTTTCCTGTGTCAGACAGAGCTCAAAGGGGCAAATCCAGACGCCGTTAGGGTTCCAGGTACTAGGCTCAAGACTCATACAGGTCAAAGCAATGGGGCGCATTCACCTCCAAATCTGGAGGAGATAAAGCACAAACCTACAGAAAGCAATCCCAATGACTTCCCTCTGCCTACACCAAGCACTTATCTTTTGGCAGCACCCATAGGGGGGAAATTAGCACTTTTTACTCAAAATTGGCAGTTAATAACCCAGGACAAGTAGGTGTTGAACATCGTATCACAGGGATAAAGATTCCATTTCCACACACTACCAATGGCAAATGGTTGGCCAGACCTGCCAAAAAACCAATGGGCAGAGGCACAGAAACAGGTTATGTCCCTCATGGATATGGGGGCCATTCAGGCAGTACCAGAACAGGAAAAAGGACAAGGTTTTTACTCGACAGTTCTTGGTACCCAGAAAGGACAAGGCCTGGCGGCCAATACTGGATTTATCGATTTTGAACACATACCTGGACATTTCAAAATTCAAAATGCTCACTTTGCAACAGCTTCTGCCCGTGCTGGGCAAGAATGCTTGGCTGGTGACTTTAGACTTAAAAGAGGCATACCTGCATGTCCTAGTAAGACAGTCGTGCAGAAGATACCTCAGATTCAAGGCTGGCTTAATGCATTACCAATTCTCTGCACTGCCCTTTGGCTTATCTACTGCGCCCAGGGTCTTTACAAAGTGCCTGGCACCAGTAATTGCATTTTGCAGACAAAGAAGTATTCAAATATTTCTTTACATGGATGACTGTCTCATTCAAGCAGAGAACAAGGACACTCTTCTATGACACCTGGCCTTTGTGAAAAAGCTTCTAGCATGCCTAGGGTACACAATAAACAAAGAGAAGTCACAACTGGTACCCTCTCAAAAGATAACATTCCTGGGTACAACTTTGCATACAACTGCCCAGATGGCTTACCTCACGCCAGACAAACAAAGGCAACTGACTACTTACTTCAAACTGAGGGCAACCGAAACCCAGTCTTCTGCAAGACAAATTCTGCAGGCTCTGGGCTTCATGGCATCCTGCATCCTACTAATTCCATATGCAAGACTGCATTTGAGGAAACTTCAATGGTGCCTAAAAATGTATGGAGTCAACATTCACACAATCCGGAAACAATGATTCCTCTCATCCCGTGCCTGCAACAGGAGTTTCTATGGTGGGCAAAGGCCTGTCACCAAAACATGGGACGGCCATTCACTCTACCCCCTGCCAGCCAAACCTTAACAACAGACGCATCAGATTATGCCTGGGGGGGCCACATGGCAGGACGATGCATTCAGGGCATATGGGCACCAAATCAAATGCATCTACATATCAACCAGAAAGAGATGCTAGCTGTTCAAAATGCCCTAACAGCCTTCAAGGATTTACTTCATCCAGGACAACTACTGATAAAGACGGACAACACCTCAGTCATGTGGTATATAAGCAAGCAAGGGGACACACACTCATACCCCCTTTGCAGATTAGCCATGGCACTGTGAGAGACAGCTTTGACCTACCAAATAAATCTTCAAGCTCAATTCTTGCCAAGAAAACAGAACACTCTGGCAGACGATTTAAGCAGAAACCTTATGGATCCTCACGAGTGGAAACTAAATCCACAAGTATTCAGCATGATAACAGAGAAATGGGGGAGCCCAGACTTAAATCTATTTGCCTGTCCTCAAAATTATCAATTGAAAAGATTCTGCACAAGGACTTATCACAGACAAGCATGGAAAGTGGACGCCCTATCCTTGAGTTGGAAAAACCTGTCAGATGTTCATCGTGTTTCACTGTTGCAATCATGACTGTAGGGTTCTCCCCTGCCGGCAGGCAGTCCTCAGTCGGCCAGAATCCCAAAGTCTGGGTCCAGCGTCGGCTGTTCAGCCATGCTCCCTGACGTCAGAGCGCCAGGAGTACAAAGCTGACAGCCGATGCCATGTTCTCCAGTCTTTCTTGCCGTGCGGTGATAGCAATTCGCATTTGCCAGTCGGCTGACTCATGACAATTTTTGCTAAACGTACTTCAGTCCGAAGACTTTCTACTCCTACTCAAAGCTAAGTACCCCATTGGGGAAACTTTTTTCTTGTTCCAGTCCGATGTCAGAAAAAGTTAATAATTGTATTTCTTGTGGGAAGCAAATACCTCATAAGGATTTTCATTCTTACTGTATTCCTTGCTTAGGCCCTGACCACGACGTAGCTAGTTGTCGGTTTTGTGTTAGATTCAATCAACGTACGATTAAACAAAGGTACGATTTTGCATTTCATTACTTTTTGTAGGCGCTTTAATTACAAAATGTCGTTGGATTCGGTTCCGGCTACCGGAGTTAACAAATGACGCAAGGATAAAGACAGGCCTCCGAGTTCCAAATCGGACAATATTGTACAAGCAGAGCCAGCTTCAGGTTCGGCCGTCGTCAGTGAGGTGCTTTTGCAGCCCCTGTCGTCGGCCAATTCGGAACCGATGGCCGAAACGGACTCCCACAAGGAGCCATCTAGGCCTTTGAATATTTCTGTTGCAGGACCTTCGGACAATGCTCCTTCGGATGGGTCCGGAGCTGCTGTGCAGGTACCGGCTTCCGAAGGGTTTTCAGGCCTACTCAGCTTCTAATAAAGGCAAAGCCAAAGACAAAGGCAAAGACTCCTTCCAAATCAAAGACTACAGCTCAGGCCTCTTCTCATCCGGCACCCAAGTCTCAGAAACAGTTACTTAAGATGGCAGAGGACTTACTTACTATGATTAGGGGTTCACATCCCCCTCGAGATAAAAGGCCAAGGCAGGAAGTGTATTTGACTCCTCTGATCATGCTTCTGTTTCTTCAGTTTCTTCTTCTGACCAGGAATATTCTTTCCCTCCTTATGAGGATTCTGATGCTGAGGAATCCATTCCTTCAGCTTCTCCCCCTGAGGATTTCTCTTTTGGGGAAACTTTACAAGAAATGAGGGAATATTTTCACTGGGAAGGACAGGAGTACTCAGAATCTAAGAAAAGACTTAGAGATTTTCTTGTTCTTCCCCAACATAGACCCCTGGCTATCCCTCCTATTTTGGATATTGTGGATGATGCTTTTTCGGAGGCTAACTTAACTCCGGACTCTTTTCCTCCAGCTCCTGCTAAGCCAGACAGATATTATAGGGTTCCTGATTCCCACCAGTTTTTGTACAAGAACCCTACTGCTGATCCTGAAACCATTTCTCAGGGTCCTAAGGGGGTTAAGGCCACTACTGCTAAAAACCCCATTCCCACTGAGAAGGATTCCAGATCTTTAGAAAGATGGGGCAAAAAAGTGTACACTTCTGCTACTTTATCTATTAGGGCTTTAAACTGTCAATTTCATATGCTGAAATACCAGCAATTTCTTCTGTCTGTTTTGAAACAAAAGCTAGCTTCCATTTCTGCCTGTGCAGATGATAAGGAATTACATGACTTAATGCATGCTACTGAACAAGTTGGGAAGCATGGTTTACACTGTGGATTTGATGCCTTGGAGACTTCTTGTAGGGCTGCTGCCTCTGGTGCAGTCATTAGAAAGCATGCTTGGTTAAATGAACAAAACTTGCCAGATCAAGTAAAAGCTAAGTTATTGGATGCTCCTGCCGAGCATAATGTTTTGTTTGGGCCTAAGGCTGAAGAGGTGATAAAGAAGATGGAGGACAAGGCAAAATCCATGCAAACGGTTAAAGATTTCTTACAAGTACAGCCACCCAGATTTAGTAGGAATTGGCCTACAAAAAATTGGTCCTTTCCCAATTCAGACAGGCCTCAGAGGGGTAGATACAGATGCTCCCAAGGAACGCCTCAAACGCAAGCCTCTTGTAGACCAAGACAGTGGACTGCTTCCACCCCTAGAGGAGGAGAGGACAGGTCGCAAGCTCATAGAAAACAGGCTCAATGACTCCCTCTGTTGGGCTGCAGGAACTTCTTGCCTGGAAGCCCCACTCGGAGGAAAACTTTCTCTTTTTCACCTAAATTGAACTCATAACCCAAGACAAGTGGGTTCTGGATGTGGTTTCAAGAGGTTACAAATTCCATTTTCATACCCTACCAAGACTAAGCGGATGGCCGGATCTTCCAAAACATCAATGGTTAGAGGCCTTAAACCAGGTGGAGGCTCTCTTGGCTATGAAAGCCATAGAACTGGTTCCACTTTCAGAGATGGGACAAGGTTTTTACTCAAGGCTCTTTCTAGTCCCCAGAAAGCAAAATTCATGGAGACCCATTCTGGATCTGTCAGTCTTGAACACTTTTCTCGAGATACCAAAATTCAAGATGCTTACTCTAAAGCAGCTACTTCCAATGCTGACCAAAAATGCATGGATGGTAACTTTGGATTTAAAGGAGGCATATTTACACATTCCCATCAGGCAGGAATGCAGAAAATACCTCAGGTTCAGGGCCGGATCGAGACACTATCAATTCTCTGCGCTGCCCTTTGGATTGTCTACTGCGCCCAGGGTCTTCACCAAATGCCTGGCTCCAGTAGTAGCTTATTGCAGACTCAAGGGAATTCAAATTTACCCTTATCTGGACGATTGTCTAATTCAGGCAGACAGCAAGGATGTCTTACTCCAGCATCTAGAATTTGTTCAGAACCATCTCAAGTTCCTGGGATTCTCTGTAAACATAAAAAAGTCAAATTTGACACCCTCACAACAGATAACTTTTCTGGGTGCTCTTCTAAACACCACAACCCAGATGGCTTTTCTGACATCCGAAAAACAAGTGCCGCTGGCTTCAACTTTCAAAACCTTGACAACTCAACTTTCTGCAAGAAAATTCCTGCAGGCTTTGGGTTACATGGCCTCCTGCATCCTTCTCGTACCATATGCAAGACTACATATGAGGAAAATTGTATGGTCTCAGCATTGCCACAGTTTAGACATGCAGATCACCGTCCTGCCTCGTCTCCAAAAGGAATTCCTTTGGTGGTCCAAGGCATGTACTCTAAACATAGGAAAACCCTTCAGTCTGCCTCCAGCCACTCGGATACTAACCACGGACGCTTCAGATTATGCATGGGGAGCCCACTTTCAGGGCAACTGTCTGCAGGGCCTTTGGACAAAGGATCAGAAGCCCCTGCATATCAATTTAAAGGAAATGTTAGCCGTACAGAATGCTCTATTGGCTTTCAGGAATCTTCTACAACCAGGACAGCTACTAATACGGACAAACAACACCACAGTTATGTGGTACATAAACAAGCAAGGGGGATCTCATTCCTATCCCCTTTGCAGACTAGCCATGAATCTATGGAACACAGCTCTAGCTTGCAAACTGGACCTTCAAGCTCAGTTTCTACCAGGGAAGCAAAACTTCCTGGCAGACAGTCCGAGCAGAAACCTGTCGGATTCACATGAATGGATGCTGGACACCAAAATATTTAGGATGATTACAGCAGTCTGGGGATGTCCTCACATAACCAAATAACAATCCTTGTTGAGGTCCCAGAAAAACCACAGCTCGAACAGAAGAGTTTAGTTGAAAAGCTTTAATCCACACGAAGAATTAAACAACAAAGCCTTGGTAAAAACATAAAGATCTTCCCCTGGTTAAGGGCTTTCATCTGCAGGGAATGCAGATTTCATCAGAACCATGAACATAGCGCTGATTAACCTTTTATATTTAATTTTGGCGCCAAAATTCAATTAAAAAACTCAAAAAACTGTCCCTGACAAAATTAGTTAATTAAAAACTACATAAATAGCTAAAAAATGTTTATATATATATATATATATATATATATATATATATATATATATATAGATAGCCTACTTGTTAATACTAAAATGGTGTTATAAGGAAATGCTTAAGAAATAATCCATAAGGAAAATAAAAGAAAAAAAAGGAAAATAAAAGGAAAATAAAATATCTACCTAAATTCATTCCATTAATAAAAATGGTTTAATGCTAATGTGGTCATTTAATCCAGGACTAGTAGTGGCATCACAATACATTTGCCACTTGCTTTCTAACAGTCCCAAGAAAACTTTCCAGTTGCCCTCGCAACCTTTAGAGTCAATGTGGTCAATGATACTAAAGAGGAAAGTGTGTTCCTGCCCTCTGTCTAAAACATGTTTACTGAGGGCATTATTACAATCCTGTTTTTTGATCTTATATAAATGCTCATAAATCCTAGTTTTTAGTTTTCTCTCAGTCTTCCCAATATAATATGCATTGCAAACAGTGCATAAAGCAATGTAAACTAACCTAGATGTATTGCAATTACTTATCAAATTAACCAGTCTAGTTCTGCTGGTATTGTTCAACTTTATTATTTTGGTTTCATTGATAAACTTACACTGATTGCACGCCCCACACTTTGTTGTTCCTTTTTTATTAATGTCCCTATCCCTTGCTTTTTTAATAACTTTTTTGCTCTCCAACATGTTTTTAATGTTTATGGATGTCTTGTAAACACATTTTGGGATAGTCCCCACTATTTTCCCTACATCTTCCGATACAGTTAAAATATTCCAATGTTTAATTAAAATTTCTTTAATGACACTTGTATATGGGCTGTACATAATTACACAAATACTATTATTGTTGTAGTTGGCTTTCTTATTGCAAATAAAGGGTTTCCCCAGCAAAGGTGGATACTTCTGTCCCCATTCCTTTTTAACAAATGTAATTATGGGGAGTAACATGGAAACTGGATATCCCCTTTTTTAAACATATTAAAGATGTTGTCCAATTCTTTTTCCATAATGGTTTTGTTGGATGACATACGTGCAGCTCGTATGCATTGACCCTTAAACACATTTTTGAAAACGTGGGGTGGATGGCTACTCCCATAAAATAAATAATCATTGGAGAATGTGTTCTTTCTGTAAATTCTTGATTCAAACCCTTTATTACTGTTACTAACGTATGTATCAAGATACGAAATCCCTTCCTTTTCCACTTTATAAGTGAATTTCAAGAAACTAGTCGTGTTGTTTAAGTAGTCAATAAAGCTTTTTATAAGATCTTCAGGTCCATTCCAAAGGATGAATAAATCATCCAGGTATCTTGTGTAATATACCATATGTTGGTAAAATTCACTAGGGAATATAAATAAAGTTTCCCATTCCAACATTACCAAGTTTGCGAACACAGGGGCACAAGAGGCCCCCATAGCTACGCCTTTGGTCTGCCTGAACACTTCTCCTTGAAATTGCAAATAATTGTAATCCAATATTAACCCCATCATGTCAACAATGAGGTTAATTCTTTCCCAACTCAAGGTGGAATATTTTCTTAAGCTTTCAAAAAAGTATTCCAAACCAATTTCCTTTGGGATACTTGAAAAAAGGTCGACAACATCAATTGTCAAAAATAAAAGATCACTTTGCCAGATATCTGGGGTCAAATTTGCTAGAAAGTTCCATGAATCCTTAGTAAGATGTCTAACATTGTCATAAACATGTTTAGCCCATCCATCAATGATTACCCCCATATTATATGTTTTCGATTTAGACCCAGAAATAATAGGTCTGAACGGGGGTTTATTCAAACATTTATGTATTTTCGGGATGCCGAAAATAATGGCCATTTTTGGAAACTCTTCTCGAATAAATTCATAAACATCATTAGATATTCGGTCATCCAATAAATATTCTTCCACTACTAAGTCAATTCTTCTATAACCAATGTTGACTTGGTTCACTGAAACTTCTTCATAATTCCCAGAAAGGTGGAGAATGTTGTTTATTTCATTGTTATAATCCAAAGTGGAAAAAATAACTATACCCCCACCTTTATCAGGTTTCATGATCCTAATGTCTTGGTTAGCCAAAATGTTTTTCAAAACTTCCCTTTCTTTAGTACTTAAATTGTCCTTATACAACCCTCCATAATCTGGGTTGCTTTTGATGTTAGAATAAAGCCAATATATATCTTTACTTACTAATTTTTCAAAATTGGCTACATTCGGATGATAAGTAGGAATATAAGCACTTTTTTTCTTGTATTTATTAACATTGTTATGTCTATCACTCCCATCTATTCCATTAAACTGTATAGCCAGATTAAGTCTCCGGCAAAACAATTTCATCTCCTTGATTGTGTCTATTATATTAAATTTTGCCGTGGGTATGTATTTCATCCCTTTACTGAACAGGGAAAAAAATTCTTCGTTGATGTTTACATCCGTATAATTGTATACATTAAAACCACTAGATGTATGGATGGTTAAATTGGTGTTCTCACTGAGTGAAATATTCTCACTATTTAAAAGTTGTTCTTCTACTGGAAAATCTGGGAGAAAAACTTGAGAATTACTAGGAATGAAGGGGTCTTGAGTGTGAACTTCATTAGGGGGGTGGGATACTTCAACCTCCTCTAATACCCCAATCTGAAAATCTAAAACCTCTTTTTGTAGGTTTTCGCAGGTGGATAAAATCTTCCCCCCTGAAAATTTTCTTCCTCCTCATATCTTTGTGAGTCCTTACGACCTCTAAAGTCCCTCTCTGTTTCAAAAAAATGTTTATCTCTATCATTCGGCCACACATAAGCTCTATTATTCTTATATAAAAAAAGGTCCCTTTCAATTTTCTTATTTTTCCTGATTTGTATATCCGTTACCCTATGTTCTACTGTTTGGAACTGTTTATGGTATAAATCATACCATTGTTCAAAATTTTGGTCCTGAATAATTTCCTCATTAACCTTCTCAATTTCAACAGTTAAGGTAGAAATTTTTTCCTCATTATATTTCATAAGTTTCCTCATGAACAAAAAACCAAACTCGTCAAACATTTGATTAAATTCATAAATAACATGGCTATTAAATTCAATCCCCAAAGGTAGCTTAAAAAAGCGTAAACCTTTGGGCACAATGTGTAAATCAATACATTGTTGCAAGTAAGCATTGTCTATTTTAACATTTTTGATGTTACCCAATTTCTTCCCCAAATTGTATATCTTATGTTTGATAAATACACTTTCAGTGTTACTTCTAGATTTACTACATAAAGCATTTCTTTCACTATATTTAAAAACGACTTCATCATTTAAAAAATGATCAATAACATCATATTTAGAACTTTTGTTGGATACTGTTGTTCCATGTCCTTTTTTATTTTTATTGTGAATGTTATTTCAGGGCAACTGTCTGCAGGGCCTTTGGACAAAGGATCAGAAGCCCCTGCATATCAATTTAAAGGAAATGTTAGCCGTACAGAACGCTCTATTGGCTTTCAGGAATCTTCTACAACCAGGACAGCTACTAATACGGACAAACAACACCACAGTTATGTGGTACATAAACAAGCAAGGGGGATCTCATTCCTATCCCCTTTGCAGACTAGCCATGAATCTATGGAACACAGCTCTAGCTTGCAAACTGGACCTTCAAGCTCATTTTCTACCAGGGAAGCAAAACTTCCTGGCAGACAGTCCGAGCAGAAACCTGTCGGATTCACATGAATGGATGCTGGACACCAAAATATTTAGGATGATTACAGCAGTCTGGGGATGTCCTCACATAGACCACTTTGCATCCCATCTCAATCATCAACTACAGATTTATTGCACCAGGACTTTACACAAACTAGCTTGGAAAGTGGATGCACTATCATTCAGTTGGAGAAACCTCTCGGGGTATGCCTTCCCGCCTCTACCTCTTCTTCCACTGGTGTTATTAAAGATCAAACAGGACAAGCCCAAGATGATAATTTTGCTGGCCCCAAATTGGCCTCGACAATTTTGGTACCCAACTCTGAAAAACCTTTGTCTGGAGACCCCTTTAGTATTACCACAGACTCTGAACCTTCTGTCCCAGCACCAGGGTCAGGTTCTGCACTCCATGGTCAAAACTCTCAGCCTGGTGGCCTGGTTAATCCAGGGTCCTTGATTCATTCTCTCCTATCCAAGCAGGTTATGGATGTCATTTTAGAAGCCAGACATCCTAGCACTAGAAAATCTTATGCAGGAAAATGGAAAAGATTTTGCTCCTGGAATCAGGTTCAGGATTCAGATCCTCTTATTCCTAACATTCCTCTGATTTTACTTTACCTGACAGACCTCTTACATAAGGGTCTCTCTTTCTCTTCCATAAAGATCCATGCTTCTGCTATTTCTGCTCATTATAATACAGACCCTCCTATCTTTTCCCATCAGCTCATGAGACAGTTTCTCAGAGGAGCTAAGAACTTAAGGCCCCCTAGATCTCCTCCCATTCCTGCTTGGGATCTCAACTATGTTTTGGAAAAACTCACCTTACCTCCTTTTGAGCCTGCTGCCACTTCTGACATCAAGTTTTTTATCTTGGAAGACAGCCATTCTGTTAGCTCTGACCTCTGCCAGGAGAGTTGCGGAGTTGCAAGCTCTCATGGCTGTGGAACCTTGTATTATTTTTCATCAATCTAGGGTGTCTGTAAGGACTAATCCTACTTTCATGCCTAAGGTGGTTTCCAAAGTGGCTTTAAATCAAACTATTCACTTGCCAACTTTTTTCCCCAGTCCTCAAAATAAGGGGGAAAGGATCTTGCATTCCTTGGATGTACACAGACAACTACGTTTTTACCTGGACAGACCCAAGGACATCAGGAAATCAGAGCAATTGTTTGTTGCTTATGCTTCAAGTTCCCGTAAAGCTATTTCAAAACAGACCATTTCTAAATGGATTGCTCATGGAATCAGATTTTGTTATTCACATCATGGAAAGCAAATCCCAGGGAGTATAAGGACTCACTCTACCAGAGCTGCTGCCACTTCAGCTGCCTTCCTCAGGGGAGTTCCTACCAAAGACATTTTGGAAGCTGCAACTTGGAGCTCAGTGCATACTTTTTCCAAGCACTACAATCTACCTCTTTACTCTAAGTCTAGGGCAGGCTTTACTTCTGCTGTCTTGCAGGGCCTTTTAGCCGCCCTCTCTTCTTTATGACCACCTCCCTTTTATTCTGCTTTGGGATTCAACCCTACAGTCATGCAACAGTGAAACACGATGAACATAGTACAGTTGTGTACAATTACCATAAATGTAGATGTTCGAGTGTCTTCACTGTTGCAGTCTGGGTTTCCCCTCCCTCCTGTCCCCTCTTATGTTTTCTTTTGTGTGGTTCCCTTCTTCACCCTTCTTTTGAGGTGTATTTGCATAGGGTATGGGATCTTACTCATTTTGGAGTACCTGACATCTGGGGCAAGAAAAACTGGAGAACATGGCATCAGCTGTCAGCTTTGTACTCCTGGTGGTCTGACGTCAGGGAGCATGGCTGAACAGCCGACGCCGGACCCAGACTTTGGGATTCTGGCCGACTGAGGACTGCCTGCCGGCAGGGGAGAACCCTACAGTCATGACTGCAACAGTGAAGACACTCGAACATCTACATTTATGGTAATTGTACACAACTGTACTTTTATGCCTTTCCTCCTCTGCCTCTTCTACCCAAGGTCCTCCTAAAAGTCAGACAAGAGAAGCCAAAGATGATATTAATTGCCCCGGACTGGCTCCGCCAATACCGGTACCAATCCTAAGGAACTTGTCTCAATACCCAGCTTGGACCTTGCCTCAAAGACCACAACTACTGTCCCAGCAAAACAATCAGATCCTGCACAGTCAAATGCAGACTCTGAGCATGGCTAATCATGTAATCATACGAACACCACCTCTCAGTAAAGCTGTGATGGATGTCATTTTGGAAGCCAGAAGGCCAAGTACTAAAAAATCTTATGCTGACAAATGGAAGAGATTCTGTGCTTGGAATCAAGCACAAGGAACTGATACAGCAGAACCAAATATTCCTCAGATACTACAATACTTAACTGAGATGCTTGACAAAGGACTGTGTTTCTCATCAATCAAAATCCATGCCTCTGCCATTTCAGCTCATTACAATACAGAGCCACCAATCTTTTCTCATCCTTTACTAAAGCAGTATCTTAGAGGAGCCAAAAACCTAAGGCCTCCTAGAAGATCACCATTACCTGCATGGGACCTCAATTATGTGTTGGAAAAGCTCAACCTGCCTCCATTTGAACCATATTTTACCCAGACAGGGTGTCTCTGAGGACAAATCCTACTTTTATGCCTAAGATGGTTTCCAGTGTGGCTTTAAACCAAACAATTCATCTGCCAACTTTTTATCCAAATGCGCAGAACAAAGGGGAGAGAATTCTGCATTCCTTGGACGTGCACAGACAGCTAAGATTCTACTTGAGCAGGACAAAAGCTCTAAGAAAAACTGAGCAATTACTAGTGTCATATGCTGCAGGATCAGAAGGAAAGGGTATCTCAAAGCAGACACTTTCGAAGTGGATAAGCCACTGCATCTGTTTCTGCTACTCACACCATGGTAAACCTGTGCCCAAGGGCATTAGGTCTCATTCCACCAGAGCTGCAGCTACTTTGGTAGCCTTTCTCAGCGGAGTACCAACCAAAGACATTCTAGAGGCTGCTACTTGGAGTTCTGTTCACACCTTTACAAAGCATTACCATTTGCCTCTCTACTCTAAGTCCAGGGCAGGCTTTGCCACTGCAGTGCTGCATGGCCTTATAGCCGCACCTAATGCTGTTTAGCTCCAGCTTCCCAGCCATAGCTTTGGGATTCTACCCAAATGTAATGACTGCAGCAGTGAAACATGAAGAACATAGTACAGTTGTGTACACTTAACATAAATGTAGATGTTCGAGTGTATTCACTGTTGCAGTCCAGGTTACCTTCTTGCCATCCCCCTGTCATTCTACAGTTTATCTTGCCTTCACTATCTTCTACAACCTATGTGGTGTATTTGCTTGTAGATGAAGATAAAGTTTATATTGATGCATGTGTATGTGTGTGTGTGTGTGTGTGTGTGTATATATATATATATATATATATATATATATATATATATATATATATATATATATATATATATATATATATAGTATTGCTACCTTTTTGGGGGCACCTGACATCGGGGGCAAGAAAAACTAAAGAAAATGGCATCGGCTGCATGCTTTATACCCCCTGAAGACCTGATGTCATGGAAGAGAAGACAGCAACTGACGCAGGACCCAAGACTTTGGAATTCAGGCCGACTGAGGGCAACCTGCCAGCAGATTACCCAAATGTAATGACTGCAACAGTGAATGCACTCAAACATCTACATTTATGGCAAGTGTACACAACTGTACTTTCCCAGTGTCTTTGTTAATGAGTTCCATGGTGATACGCTCCATAGCCTTGCAGACCAGGCTAGTCAGGCTTATGGGGCGATAGTTACCAGGGTCAGTTGTGGCCCCTCCTTTGTGGAGTGGAATAACTGTTGCTATGCACCATTCTGTGGGCACGTAGCCTGTGGAGAGGCTACAGTTGAGCAGTGTGTTTAGGTGGGGTGTTAGTTCATTCTGTAGTTCATGCATGACGCAGCCTGGGACAGCATCTGGCCCCGTTGACGCTGTGATTTTGGCTTTTGAAAGGGCTGATTTCACCTGTGCGTCTATGATTTCCAGGACACTACACTTTTCCGGTATTGTTCTGGGCCCTTTTGGGAGTGAGAGGGGGCTGAAGTTTGCACTGAATCTTTCTCCCAGGATGTTGGTAATATCAGTGAGTTCAGTATATTTTGTGCTATTTTGCACTAGCTCAGAGCATATCTGCGAGTTGCTACTTAGATTCTTGACATAGCTAAAGAAGGCTTTGTGGTGATCTTTTGTATCCTTGGCTATTTTTCTTTCGAAGTTAGCCTTGGAGGATTTTATGAGAGACCTTAGTTTCTTACTAATACTGATCAGGAATGTCTTTCCTTCTTGGGATTTGCTTTTTTTCTGAAATAGTTTCCTCCTCCTATTTGTATAGCCTGTTAATGGCAGGGGTCCACCAGACTGGTTTCCTTCTCTTAGGGGAGTGAGTCTTGGTTTTGCTAGGGATGGCACGATCCATGCATCCTTGTAGGTCCTCATAGAATGCATTTGTAAAGGTTCCTGCATCTTGGACACTTATTCTTTAGCTTGGGGGCTGTGAAACTTACCACCTCTGTCTTAAGTAAAGTGAAGTTTGCTATAGAAAAGTTTTTCACTGTGGTTTCCTTGGTTGGAGGTGGTGGTGTGGTGTGGACATCCAGAGTGATTAGTTTATGGTCTGATCTAACCAGTGATGGGTTGACTTCCCGTGTGGAACACCTGTCGCCCATGTTGGTGATGACTAGGTCCAATATGTTTTCACCTCTGGTAGGGGAGTTTACCAGCTGATCCAGGGCATTTGAGTTAATAAATTCCAGGAAACGCTGGACCTGGGAGTTTGTACTTGAGTAGTTTTCCCAGTTAACGGTAGGGTAATTGAAATCGCCCAATATCAGTGTGTTCGGTAGGACCTTCGTGTTTTCCAGTGTCTCCAGAAAGGCGGAGTTGTGGTCCTGGGTCATGGAGGGTAATCTGTAGCAGGCCACAATTTGCATTGCAGATTTTCCTGATGTTAGTTGCACATGGATGATCTCGGAGGTATCATGCTGTGCCACTAACCTGGAGGTGTAGGTATCCTTGATGATTCGGTCCATGTTATGTGTCCAAAATGTGTGGTATGAGTTGTAGCCCGGTAGTGCTGGGGTGCTCTGTGGAGACTTGAACCAGGTTTCAGTTACTGCACATATGTCGATGTTCACCATACTGAGGAGTGCTTCGAGCACGTGCATTTTGAGATTTAATCTCCTGGCATTGAGTAGCATAACCCTCATTTTTTTTATTTCTGCTGTTTACGGAGGTGGGTTTGACTTTGGAGCCTTGCCAAAAAAAGGCACTATGGGGTCAGCAAGAGCCTTGGCCAGTATTCCAAAGCCTAGGGGTGACAGGTGCAAGCTTTCTCTTGTGAAGCAATGAGGCTTGTCGAGCATGTCGACCCATGCAGACAGACACTGAATCCCCTTTGAATAACACTAGAAGCTTAGCCAGTTGTTGAAATTGATCATTTTTTCTTTATACTGCAGTATCATTCTTGGTAAGGGCAGGATGCTACTCAGTGTCAGGGCATACGCGCCTGGGCTACATGATCAGAGAGCTCTTCCATGTCTCTTTTCATGTAGTTCAGGGAGGTACGTCTCAGGTCATTCACACCAACATGAACAATGACAGAGTCATATTTGTACTTGTTCTGGAGCGACCTGAGTGCTTGTGTTATGTGGCAGATTCTGGCTCCCAGCAGGCAGCTAACAGTAACCTTCTCCTTGTCCAGCCTAGTGAATGGGACGTCAGTGTGCCTGACTATAGAGTCGCCTATTACTAGTGTGTTAGGTATGTTATTTCGCCTTAAGGGCTGTGATTGTCCGACACACTGATTTTGTGTTTTATGTGTTGTTTGGTTTGTGACGGGAAGTGCAGGCTTTTTGGGTCTGCGTTGGAGGTCTGTGATGCTTTTGCAGGTTTTTATTTAGATCCTCCGAGTATGATTGTGTGTATTTATGTGTATTTTTTGCCAGTGCTGGTTTAGTATGTCTATGTGAGGCTTGAGGTGTGGTGCAAGTGTTAACCTTGTCCTCATGACTTGCCTGTTCCATTCTTGGGTGGAGAAAGCTTAGCCTGCAATTTAGCTATATAATTGCATCTCTCACATATGTTAATGTTTTGTTGTAGGAGGATAGGGTTGTCTGTGTACATGAGGCAGTTGTAACATTGCCTCAGGGATACCCAGGTTCACCAGCTGGACTGGTGAGTATACCTGAAATTGAGCTTTGGTCTTGCCTGAATAGTAGGGTGAGCTGCTTAGTCGCTTGGTTGGTGAGGGGTGAATAATGAGCCTTGCCCTGCTGGGCAATCAAGTGCCGGGGTATGTTAGATGTTCATCGTGCATGCAGCTGCAATCATAACAGATGGGTTATCCTGCCGTCAGGCAGGTCCTCGGTCGGCCGAATTCCAAAGTCTAGGTCCGGCGTCGGTTGTCGTTGCTTCTTCCCTGACGTCAGTGCGGCAGGGGTGTAAAAGAACCAGCCGACGCCATTTTCCCAGTCTTTCTTGCCGCGCGGTGCCCGAAGCAGAAGCAGTTCGCAAGTGCCGGTCGGCCAGCTCCTGAGATTTACGAAAATATTTCAGCTGAAGTCTTCTAGAAAGCCAAGTACCCCGTTGGGGAAACTTTTCTTGCCTCAGACCGATGTCAGACAAAGTTAATAATTGCATTTCATGTGGGAAGCAAATACCGCATAAGGATTTCCATTCCTTTTGTATTCCTTGCTTAGGCCCAGACCACGACGTCTCGGCCTGACGTTTTTGTGCTAGATTCAACAAGCGCACTATTAAGCGTCGGGCGGAATTCGCCCAACACTACTTTGGTAAAAAATTTAATTACATTATGTCGTCGGATACTCCGACTCCAGTTTTGAGTAAAAGACGCAAAGATAAGGACCGACATACGAGGTCCGCGACTTCTACCGACACCACGCTAAAGCCGGCTACCGGTGCTCCGGTTCTCAGAGGCGCCTACACAGCCCCTGAGTACCGATGATGCTTCTTTAGCGGTGCCTTCTGTGCCCGAGGTCACAGGCTCCTCGGCCCCCACTCTGACTACAGATACCGACACCACTCTTGGCGGGGAAACTCAGAGTTTAGACAGACCTGCCACCTCCCAAGGTGTCTTCAGGCCTTCCTCTTTTTCCATTAAGGCTTTCACAAAATCTAAAGCAGCCATGAAAACTAAAAGACAAGGCCCACAGAGCCCCTCTCAGGACCCCATGCCTAAAAAACAGATGCTCAAAAT
This sequence comes from Protopterus annectens, assembly GCF_019279795.1. Lineage (NCBI taxonomy): Eukaryota > Metazoa > Chordata > Ceratodontiformes > Protopteridae > Protopterus > Protopterus annectens. The sequence continues at coordinate 46,500,178 of NC_056738.1, read as the reverse complement.
GGCTGAGGATTTGATTACTCTTATCAGGGGTTCTCTACCCCCCTCGGACAAAATGCCCAGATTGGAGGAAGACTACCCTTCCTCAGACCAAGCCTCTATTACCTCAGAACATTCTGAGGACCAGGAATATTCATATTCCCCTTTTGAAGACTGTGATGCTGAGGAGTCCATTCCCTCGGTCTCCCCCCCTGAGGACTATTCTTTTGGGGAAACCTTACATACCTTGAGGGAACACTTTCACTGGGAAGGCCAAGATTACTCAGATTCCAAGAAAAGGCTCAGGGATTTTCTCTTGCTTCCCCAGCACAGGCCTCTGGCTATCCCTCCTGTTTTGGATATCTTAGATGATGTGTACACAGAAGCCAGCCTCAACCCAGATTCTTTACCCCCGGCTCCTGTTAAACCTGACCGGTATTACCGGGTTCCTGATTCACACCAATTCCTATACAAAAGCCATGCTGCTGACCCAGAAACTATTTCACAGGGTCCCAAGGGAATTAAGGCCTCTACTGCCAAAAACCCATTACCTTCAGAGAGAGATGCATTGTTTGGTGTTAAAGCTGAGGAGGTATTAAAGAAAATGGAGGAAAAGGCAAGATCAATGCAAACAGTAAAAGCTTTCCCACAGGTACAACCTCCACGTTTCAGCAGAAACTGGCCTTCAAAAAATTGGTCCTTTCCAGCCACGGACAGACCTCAAAGAGGTAGATACAGGCACTCGAGGGGTAGAGGGCAATCTCAAGGATCATTTAGAGCCAGACAATGGCAAGCACCTACACCAAGAGGTGGAGAAGATAGATCTCAGTCATTCAGAAAGCAGACACAATGACTTTCCCCTTTGCATGCCAAGCAAAGCTTTAATGGTAACACCTTTAGGCGGAAAACTGGCATTATTTTCAAAAAATTGGCATATTGTCACAAAACGCAAATGGATCCTGGACATTATAGACAGAGGCTATAGATTCCACTTTCACACCCTACCAAAAATGAGAGGCATGCCAAACCTGCCACAAAATCAAAGGGCAGCGGCACAAAAACAAATTTCGGCTCTCATGGACATGACAGCTATTCAAGAGGTACCTGCAAAAGAACAGGGTCAAGGTTTCTATTACAGACTATTCCTGGTACCAAAGAAGGACAAAGATTGGAAACCTATTTTGGACCTATCCATCCTAAACACATATTTACTCGTACCAAAATTCAAGATGCTCACATTACAGCAGCTTCTTCCCATGCTGGGCAAGGAGTCTTGGCTGGTAACATTGGACCTCAAGGAGGCATACCTGCATGTCCCTATTAGACAAGATTGCAGAAGATACCTCAGATTTCTTGCAGGTTCAACCCATTATCAATTCTCTGCATTGCCCTTTGGCTTATCTACTGCACCCAGAGTGTTTACGAAATGCCTGGCATCAGTAATTGCCTTCTGCAGACTTCAAGGGATACAAATATACCCATATCTGGATGACTGCCTGATCCAAGCGGACAGCAAGCACATACTTCTAAAACACCTGGCGTTTGTAATTAAATTGTTGTTGAAAAACCCTTTCGGGAATACCAAACCAAAAAAATTTTAACA